>NC_048302.1:69085284-69159581 GCF_013100865.1 Trachemys scripta elegans
GTATCAGAGGGGTAGCCGTGTTAGTCTGAATCTGTAAAAAGCAACAGAGGGTCCTGTGGCACCTTTAAGACTAACAGAAGTATTGGGAGCATAAGCTTTCGTGGGTAAGAACCTCACTTCTTCAGATGTAAGTGTCTTGCATCTGAAGAAGTGAGGTTCTTACCCACGAAAGCTTATGCTCCCAATACTTCTGTTAGTCTTAAAGGTGCCACAGGACCCTCTGTTGCTTTTTACAGATTCAGACTAACACGGCTACCCCTCTGATACTTGACAACTTCTAGATATGATACTTCTGATACTTATGAAAAATCATGATGGTATGGGAGATTTGGTATGGGTTGGATACCACCTACTATCCCCACTTGGGCCATCTTGATGTTCTTGACACCCAATACTAATCATCATTTTACAGCAAAAGGAGTGGTTCAAGTTTTGCTAGTCCTTCAGAGCTAAACTCAAGTGGCAGTACACCCGAGAACTGTAGGACTACTAGGCACTTAGTGTAAGTCTTTGGAGTAACTGAGTACCACATTTCTGCATTCCTCCCAGAATGCAAAATGCAAACGGTCTCCATGATGCAGCTTCCTCTGGCTGTGCCATCGTATATGTAAACTGTACTAGTAAAAGCTGTTTTAGTAACAATTGCATATGTCAAAAGGCCGCTTATCCCCTGCTAATCTACTAGAATATAGCCATCTATTTACGACTAGATTGTGTTGGCAGGCATAATCCTGAGTTGGGGTGATCATAAGCTGCAGTCCCTCAGGAGGCATTATATTTCAGGGACATCCCTGTGAGGCTCAATTATGTCCCCCACCCCACTTGTTTGTGTGAGTGAGTCAGATAAACCACAGCAATAAATGAAAGCCCCTGTGCCAAATCAGTTTTCATATTGGGACAGGGGCGTGTGTGTGTGTGTGGGGGGGGGGCGAGGGGGCATAATTGAGGCTCTTCACAATCCCTTCCCACATTCTCTAGAGAGGGAGTAAATGGGAGCTGTGTGGCTGCTTATTCCTGTGTGTCCAATCAGACTGTGAAAAGGAGTTTCTTATTCCCCTGTGTGGGAATGTAGTCCACCTAGCCCTATGTTCTTATATGGCACCAATCACCACAGTATCTGAATGTCTATAACTGAGAATGTCAGTGTCTCTGTCTTGGGCTGACCTTGCTTGACCTAGTACACTGTAATTATTCTGCAAACATGAGGAAAATCACAAAAATGGAAGACTTTTAGTGATTTATTGTGAGTCAGAGGACCTAAAGATTGAAAAGACCAATTAGGTCAGCTAGTCCATCTTCCTGGCAATGTCGAATTGTTCCCTATTGCACATTTACGAAGGTTTAATCCACCCTAGTTTGAAATGTGCTGAGTAAGGCTTTTTTCAGGATAAAATTATTCCACAGGCCAGTAGATCTCAGTCAGGAAGTTCCTCAGCCTACATTTTCCCATTCTGGATTTCATTTAATTACTTCTAATTGTACCCTTGTGTGCCACACTAAACAAACCTGCTCTCCTTAGTGTTTACACCTATCAAATATTCATAGATTCTCACCCCGTACCTGTCATTTAGCCAAGCTCCACATATTGATCTCTCTTAATCTCTCTCCTCATAAATCAATCTCTCCAGAACCCTAACAATTTTTGTTACTCTTCTGAACTCCCTATAGTTTGACAGCATATCTGTGGTAATGAAGGGCCCAGAATGGAGGGACTGTTACCTCCCTGTCATGTGAGTGACTTCATGTCTCTTGGTATGCTTCTCAGTACTAGACTAGCTGTCAGTGTTACCCTATCACTGCTTTCCAGGTTTCTTCCTGTCAACATTTTGTCACTGGTATCTTCTTTCATTATAGCTTCAAATGAACCTTTTTATATGTCAGATGGGGAAAATCCCCTCATCACAAAAAGCTTTCTGATTCTATCTGCTACAAGGTATGAAGAGGCAGAGCTGCACAGAGATTGTTGGGAGGAAATCTGAATAGATGCTGGTCTCCTCAGAAATGGGCAGATGTCCGCAGAAGCTAATGCTACTCAGCTGGGTTAATATTCATTCCATACCTCCGCCAACTTCAGGCAAGCAGATATACAGAGGGTGGAACCAATAGCAGTAGAATCCCTAAGGCAGCCATGCTGATATGCTAAGGGAGGCCAGTAGCACCCTCATACAGAGGGTGGCTCAAAATGGTGTTGGAGGATCTGAGGCACTCGAGAAGGCAAAAAGTGCAGCATTGTTTGGATTCCAAATTCTTCTGAGTTGCCACTTGTCAAGCATTCCAGTTTCTTGAGACCTCTGTCCTTTAATGTACTGGCTTTGTGTGAGTGAATGAGGCTGCTCTCTAATTGCTAGTTCAAAAAGAGGATGTTAGATGCTATTTTTTTCAGCTAAGAGTTTTCCTTTAAGTATGTTGAGATCTATGGATGAAAAGTGTTATATTACATCTAGGTATTTATTAATAATCAAGTAATCCAGACTTGATGATTTTGGACCTGAAGGACCAGACATCCAGTTCCATCTCCCCGGGGGTACGTGTGTGATTTGTGTCTGTTTGCAGCATCTGGACAATTCACACTTCTCCTCCCTAAAATTCCACCACTGGAAAGTACCAGATGATGTGTAGGGTCATTCTGCCATTGATGTGTCCGTTCTCGTCAATAGATGTTCCATGCACATTTTGAGGTGAGTACATAGCCCTTATAATTAACATAGGGTTCTTTTTAACCATAATTTCTTATAGATGTGCTAGCTACTTTATTGTACACCGTAATTTTGCATCCTAGATATGCTCAGCCCTGTTCTTTCGGTCTATGAATAAGACTGTAGTTATACAACATGACTTTGTGCTTGTACAGTAGCCCTCTCTAGCAGGACCTTCTCTAGAAGGCAGACATAAATCCCAGTAGTAGTTATTCTTGGTTAAATAACATTTCAGTAAAAGAGTTTATTAAAATGTATTGTTTGCCCAGTATGGGTTTGCTGCTCATTACTTGTGCTTTTAACCTTGATATTCTAACTGATTTGAAGGACTCCAGGCCAGATTTACAGAGGCTTTACCAAAATGGGGAAAAAAGTCCGTTCAAATATTTCCTGTTTCTTTCCTCAGACAGTTTTTCAACTGGCTGTATTAATTGCAAAGTGAGACTGGGCCATTGGCATTCATGCTCTAATTGATGACAAAATTCTTCTCCACCATTTTGAAGTTTGACAGTTGTCCCTTGGCAGCACTTTGTGAAATTCACAAATTCCAATTGACTGTAAACTTTCACCTTTGTGGGTAATATTTCCCTCCCCTAGTATCTACATTTTAAAGTGTGGGGGTCTTTTTAGGGGACAAAGTGGGTAAAATATTCTTGGGAAAGTGGTGAATGTTTGGGAGTGCTACTGCCTGGATCCTGACCAGCCAGAGCTGAGGAATGCCAGCTCTGCACATGTTCCATAGCTCATGAAAAAAAGGGAACAAAGGATGCTTGATGAAGGAGAAAGGTGTGTTTCCCCCCCCCCCCTAGTAAAATCTACATTGGGTTCATTCAGACCCTGCCCTCCCAATACCTAGCTTGTTCCAGTTCTGAGCTTTAAGTTATGTGGATCCTAGTAAAGATGGGATGCTATTGGGAAAGAGACAGACAGTTTCTCTGAGAATGCTGCTGCATCATTAGTGACCCAGTGTTTTCTGAGCGATCTGACCATGCACAACTGGTAAGTGCAGGAAAGTGACCCTTAGCTCACTTCCAGCTGTGATCCCAGAAAACCATTTCACAGTGCACCAGAGCTTTTTCTTTTGGCAGTAGCTAACGTGTTTGATGTACTGTGTGTTGGTAATAACTGGAGAGGACTCCATGTTTCTAAAATTAAACTGGCTCTTTATTAAAAACTATTCATAGAGATGGTGCAAGGGCAGTTAGTATTCTAGTCATGTGCAAACAGACTGACTCCAGGTGCCTACCTCAGACTCTTCCTTCCTGCAACCTGTGCTCCTCCCTCCAAGTTTCATGTAGGCCATTGCTGAAGGGATAGGTGAAGTTTGCAACTCTGCCTCTAATAGTCTGAGTGGAATGGCCTGGGACTGGCATACCTGAACAATTCTCTCTTCCTGTGTCATACTGTGGTCAGCAGGGGCTCCCAAACTGGATCCCTCTCATTATTTTTTTTTTTTTAAAAAGGGGCAGCTGTTCTCTGAGAGAGCTGTAGGATTCTGGAACTTGCTCCCCTTCTTGATCCAAAATACCCTGAATTTGATGACTATCTAGGCACATTGCCAATTACGCCTGTTTGAAAGGGTTTTTGGAGTGTTCTTCCCACAATGACAAAGGGGTAGGAAGGAGGCTTTGCAGGTATCTGTCTGGCTGAGTTCCTGCTGACATGGTCACTCTTTTTTGTTTGTATGTATTCTGTGAAACAGAAATTAAATAAAAACATCAAATACTCTTGCTGGAAGGTTGCAATGCAACACTCGTTTATTTCTTAGACTTTAGAACAATATACAAACTCACTCAGACAAAGTGGGCTGCTCCCTAAAACAAAGGCACAACTCAACCACCTTACTCTAGGCTTCTTGCTACAAACTGACTGATTGCACACTTCCCTACAGTGCCCACTGTCTACAGGCAGGACCAACCCCCCCCCCAGAATTAAAGTGATCAGTTTTTAAGTTTTTAAAATACTAAAATTAAAGTAATGTTGCTGGAATATTATTGTATAAATGGTGAGTCAGGGCATATAGTACCTTCAGAGTCTCTTCTGTTACTTTAAATCTAAACTTTGAGTAACTTCTGGATTTTTAATAATCAAACTGGGAAAAAACCCCAAAGCCTATCACACAACATCATACTGACGCACACATTGGTCATCAGCAGGGTGAGAACCTTTAGATCCACCTCAGACCTCTGCCATTTGATCTACAGCTATCAATTAGTAGGTTTATAATCCTCTGTATAAACCAGCACTCATGACCGTTGTGGGAGATACACTAGCAAAGTGTGCATGTGACACACTTGTTGACAGAGGAAGGGTGAGACTCCAGAATCTTGGGATCTAGTCCAGGCTTTGGAGGAGAGTGTTCTCTAGTTGGAAAAGACTCTTCAGCCCATTTCCCTCCCTATTTGGCCCTTTCTGACCTGTTCCTGCCACTTCTAGTCCTTCCCTCACTCCTCACAGCTAGTCCCCTTCCACCTCTCCCACTGGCTGCTCATTGTCAAATCTGTGCACCCCCCACCCCCAGCCTCCTCCCTATGTTTGAGACTGGGAACCATTGGGGTAGGTTCTCTCTGGGCTCCTCATGCAATCACCTTTCCCTGCCCCCCCCTTCTGCAACTCGGTCTCTTTGCCCAGCCAGTCTGTTCTCCTGCTGCAGCTTGGCTCCTCATCAGATCTGTTTCCCCTCACTTCCTCACCCTGCCCCATTGGTCCCCAGTCTCCTTTTGAGATCAGACTAGATATGATCTAATGGTTCCTTGATCTAACGAATCCTCCACATCCCTCTGGCTCCCAGACTAACCCTCTCCCCCCACCTGTCCCCCAGTCATTCTTTGTCATCCACCGTGGCTCCCAGTTTGCCTCTTCCCCTCCCTTCTACCAGTCTGCAGTCCCAGTATTGTCATCCCCTCCACCCTGGGTTCCTTGTTCCAATATACTATGCCTGCCCCTCTGCAAGTCTAGTTCTTGTCCCCTCTGCATTCAAATCAGGAGGCTTCCTCCTGCACGTTAAGCCAATGGAGGAGAGCATTCAGACACAGGAAATACAGCCCCTCTGTTCAGTTCTGTTGCCTGGTCCAGCCCCCAGCAGCCTAAAGCTGCAATCACAGGGTGAATCCTGCTTAACCCGAGACTGGAGCATGGTCAGTGTGTACAGAATTTTTGGAGATCTGTACAAGGCATATGATTTTGCCAAATGTGAGTGGATTTTTATGGGGATGGTAAAAGGCATATCCCTGACACAAAGGCTACCCCCAGCCAAATATCAAGTCCTTCTTCCAAGGCATGGGTGGGGTGCTCAAACATTTCAAAGAGAAGGTCACCAGAATTTTTAATGTGGCATAATGTGTTTTCTCCAGCCTTTTGGCAGAAATCTCACCCTTCCCTAAATGTAGCCTTAGGTAGACACCTAAGATGGAAAACTTCACCTGATACAATTAAAGTTTAGCAAAGTTCTAAGCAACTGAAAGCAGACTCTTATAATGGAAAATGTTGGGCAACTTTAATAGACTAACAGTCCTGCATATAATAATAAATATAGTTATAGTCTGCATAAATCCTACTGGTAGATGCCAACAATTCAGAATGTAGGTGTAATTTTTATGCCTGGATTTTGATTTCCACTATTTAGGGTCCTTTGTTTTCAGTTTTTACTTTATTTAATTTTTCCTGGGAATTTCAGTGTTCATTACTACAACAAAAACAGATGAAAATCGGTGGAAAAAACTATTGATAATTTTTCTGGATAAATATTGGGGTTTATTTTGCTGGATGGGAAAAAAATATTCAGTAGATTTGAATGGAGTTCAATGTGGTTTGCTGCAGAACTAAAACAGAACTCAAAACACAATGCCACCTCTGAGTTTAAGAAAACAAGATATTTCTAATCACCAAATGAAACTTTTCATTTGAATAAACAGTTTACTGTTGTAGACTTAGAACTATTAGCCTATAAATATTTACATTTAATAATTGGGCCACACCTTTTACAGCACATACACTCAACTTCATCCTTTTCTCCTGTTCTTGTTTTTAAACTTCCGACTACTTCCTTGTGTTCTGAAACATATTCTGATTTTTTGTTTTCTTTCTATTTTAGTATGTCAGATATTTAAACCTTTATCTGCTAACAGCTTGAAATGTATACGTGGTGGGTGTGAGATTCATCAGTACCTCCAGATGTGCACTCATGCACTTCAGAGCTTGCGTGGGTGCCTGTTTGTGTGCATCTCAGAGCCTTACTTCAACGGACAGATTTGCATATACACAGAGACTAATGTATTATTGTAATACATATATTTCATGCAATGTATTGTATTTTCATAATAAAATATTTTTATATATTTGATACAAAAATAGGGGGAAAATCGGGGAAAAAAAACAAATATTTTTTGTAAAACCTGGGATTTTTCGGTAAAAATAGTTTGAAACTGAAGGTCTTCACTGATATTTTATAACTGTGACTGTTTAACAGGGGTACGGCCTGGTCCTTGCTGAGCAAAGGGCTAACTTCAGCTGAGCTTGTTCCTTTCCTTTTACAGGTCCTCAGGGAAAGGCTGATAAGAGGGGCTATTGGGAAGACAAAGTAGAAAGGATGAATTCAGGAATTTCAGGCTCTACAGCCAATGTCCTAGAACTGGGTCAAACCTGAGGTTTTTCTATTTTACTTTATTTTGTTTATAAACATAACCCTTGAAGGCAATATCATGCTGATTGAAAATTATTTTTTGTGTTGGATCATTCCACTGGCTGTGAAAGACACTACTATTGAAAGTAAATAGTACTTTCTGTAAATAGTTAAGTGTTGTCTAAAATTGTCACAATTGTCTGTTATATTGGTGATTCTGTGGGAAAATGTTGGCTCTTCAGTGGCATGTGGTGAAGATAAGTAAGAATTTAGTTGGGTGTCTAAATGAAGGAGAAAACACAGTGGCCTGCTCATTCTTCCCAATTTACCCTCAGCATGAAAAGAAATTTGCTGTGCATTGTGAAGCCTGCTGATGTCAGATGAAAAAAATAAAATGGGCCCAGATGGTATGATACTAAATAGAGCTGAGCACAAAATGTGCATGTAAAAAGAGATTAGTCTATTTTGTCTTCTTTTGGCTGGTCTTCTGTAAGTGAAGAGAAAAAAATAACTCTTCACTTGTGAACTCTTTCTGATGAAGAAACTATGCATCATCCTATAGGAAACCTGCAGGACAAAGGGCAAAATCTCTGGAGAAATCGATGTGCTAATTTTTTTAGATTTGGCAGAAGCCTTTGTGACTTCTGACCATAAGGTGGTGTTCACTGGCTGGTGGGATTGTGACATCTTTCATTGTTCTCTCACTATTTTATTCTTTCTCTGTCTTCATTTTCCCCCCTTTTCTATATATTCTTCTCTGTTCTAGTCTTTTCCCCTCTTCATTTCTTCTGATCTACTTCTCCCTTTCTCGAGTCTCTTCTTTCCCTTGACCCTGTCTCTTACCCCTCTCTTCTCTTTCTCCTTTTCACCGGGGCTTACACGGTACCTGTAGGTTGAACCCTATGGCTTCAGCCCTGTGAGACACTATTATGTAGATTTGAGCATGCCTGATAGTAACATTACAACCAGTAGTGGGCAGTGTTTGGAAAGTCAGACAACTAAACCAAACTTGGTATATTGTTGTAGAAATATTTGTTGGTCGGGTTGCTACTTGTATTTTGTTATAATAATGGTTGATGGATGTCTGTCTAAAGAGAAATTGCAATGGTAACCCTAACCCTGAAGGACCTACCCTCTGCAGCCTTAATCCTATCTAGAGAAGTCCTATCTTTGGGAACCCTAAACCTAGGCTGGGAAATCCTGCCTTTTTTAATCCTGCAACTAACTCCGAGAGCTCTACCTTCTGGAACCCTAACCCAAGCCCAGGAAGTCCTGCCTTTTGGAACGCCAACGATATCCCGAGAAGTCCTACCATTTGGAAACCTAACCTGAGTTCCAAGAGTCCTCTACCTGAGGAGACCTCCCCTTTGGAATCCTAAGCCTAGCTGCGAGAGCCCTCCCATTTGCATCACTACCCCTAGTTCTGAGAGATCTCCAGTTTGGAACTCTAAATGGGTGTGACCTTCCCTTTAGAACCCTAAACTTAGTTGCAAGAACCCTACAGTTTGGAAACCTAACCCTAGCCCAGAGTCTTCCTCACTAGAAGCCTAACCCTGGGACATGTCCTTTTTGGATCCCTAACCCTAGGTCTGATAGCCCTTCCCTTTGGAACCCTAACCCGAGCTCTGGGATTGCTCCCATTTGGAATCCTAACTCAGCTCTAAAAGCCCCACCCTTTTGAACTCTAATCCTCGCTCCTAAAGCCATACTCTTGGAAATGCTATTCCTTGCTCAGAGACACCTCCCCTTTGGAACGCTAACCCGAGGGAAAGAGAGGCTTGCCCTTTGGAATCCAACCTTAATCCAGGGAGTGCTCCCCTCTGCAACGCCAACCTGAAGCTGTGAAGACCTCACCTTTGGAACCCTAACCCTAGGTCTGAGAGTCCTCCCATTTGCAACCCTAATGCAGTGAGACCCCCCCCTTTGGAAAACTAACGCAAACCTAGGGGAGATGTCCATTGTGCAACCCTAGCCATAGCTCTGAGATTTCAGTACCCTAATCATAGACCCAAGAGAGTGGAAAATCTTCATCTCACTCCTAAGTCCTGGAAGTTAGAATGCCACTTGTTTTTCTGTCAAGGAAATGGTTTCTTTCTCACCCATAAAAATCTGTTTTATCAAACCAAAATACTCTGCATAGGGTCAGGTTTTGACCTCACTTGCACCACTGACTTCCACTCTTTATACTGATGTTTGTGAGAGTCTGAGTCACTGCCTTCTGTAAGAAACAAAAAAAGGGGGGCTGGAATCACATCCACATTCTTGTCTTGATTAGTCATATAGCTTTCATTTTGTAGGCATACACACACACACAGTATTTCTATGCATAAGTATCCTAGTCCTTTGGCTTGAGTTTGTCAACTGTTTCATGTTAGAAAACCCCATGCATAGCAAACACTACAAATTATGTAGTGTTTAATTTGGATATGACAGTCAGTCCTCAATCCAATGCTATATTACTCTATCCTCTTCATATCTTTAATGCAGTATTTCTCAAACTTTCGTATTTGTAACCTCTTTCACACAGCAAGCCTCTGACTGCAAGCCCTCTTAGAAACACCTTTTTATATTTAGCACTATTATAAATGCTGGAGTTGAAGCGGGGTTTGGGGAGGGGGGTGGAGGCTGACTACTCGTGATGTCTACATAATAACCTTGCACTCCTTGAGGTGTCATGACCCCCAGTTTGAGAACTCCCACTTTAATGAAACCAAATGCTTGAATAACAAGCAGACTTCTTCTAATGAACTTGTATTTATACCATTTGTTATCCTACTTATTAAAATTATTGACATGAAATATTTTACTTTCCAGGCCACTGCCTGGTTTTTATTGTCTTTCTGATCAGGATAATTTCTAGACAGATACATCAGAAGGTTCTTAATACCATAGTGTGTATCTGCTTTTTGTCATTTGCTTTCCCCATGTATTCCTATTGGTTACCTATTTCTCATTTTGTTTTATATTCAGTTATGAATCTGTGCCATGACTGTTACGTGCAATAAAAAAAAAGCTTAAAATGTCAGAGGTACTGCTCCCCACTTGAGTATATCATGATATATGGAAACAGTCCATCTTAAACAGGATGCATTTATCAATAAAGGGCAAGTGGGGGGGAACCCCAGACTTAACAGTGCCCCCCCATTAGCCTTCCACACACCTTGAGTCCAAACTTTGTCTTCATTACCAGGGTCTAAAACCTGTCTGGAATTCAGCACATACAGAAGTTGAGTAACATACTGCATTGTTACAGGATGTATAGCTCAAAGAGACTCCCTCATGTTTTGCTCCCTGCACAGGGGCTGGCTACAGTTCTAGTCTTCACATTCACATTAGACTGCCAAGTTTTCTCAAACATAGCAGATCCTTGAGTGATAACCTCTCCAAAAGGGCTGGGGAGAAGATAGGGCCATCAATTCACTCTATCAACACTGGACAGCCACTGAGGGAGCACCATATCTCTGTGAGCTTCTCTGGGGTAGCAGGGCTCCATGCTAATCCCCAATCATGACCATACCTTGGTAGTTCAAACTAGCTCTAATTAAACAGACAACCTTTAGCTGGTGGTACTCAAACTGCCACTGCCCTGACAATCATCCACCTACTTCAATAGCTCAAAGGTTTATCCCAAATTAAAAAAAATGAACAAAACAGAAAAGAAACACAGACTAAAACTAGTCTAAATAAATGGGCCTTATACTATGCCCTAAGGGTTGTCATAGTTAGGGACAGGTGCAATCAATACCAAAATGTTATTCTTGTCTACTCTAACTGTAGCCCCTTTACGGTAAATGAATTTAAGACTGAATATGTCAGTCAGTGCCTGGAAATCGTGGTTGTGATAACTCCTTTAAGCAAAACTGAATGTTTCCACTGAGGGGAAAATAAGACATGCTGTATCTACTGGATTCTGAAAACGTTTAAAATAGTCCCCAGCAGCAGTCTAACTCCTACATGCGGTGGGTTAATTCAGTTTGTGTGGGGTGTTTGAGATTCTTGGGATTTGTGGTCTTTAGACTCAGCCCGGTCAGTAGTGTTTTCTCCAAAAATCTTTGATAGAGAATATTAAAAAAAAAACAAAAAAAAAACACACACACACCAATTTAGCTGGGTGAATTTTTGAAATTGTTCATGCTGCTAAAGGATGAACTATGAATCAAAGGAAATATTTAATATTCTATAGTAGGGGTCAAATAGGTTTTATATTTTGACCTTTAAGCTGAGCTCTTTCTTTCAGAACAATGTTGCTTTGCAAAGAACAAAAGGAAGCAGAACCAGCCTGTGACCTTTTGTTATAATGCAACTTTGAGAAATGGCAAAAGTCATTATGATACTATAATTTTTTTTTAACAAACAAACAAACAAACAAACAAAAAAGTAGTTTTATTAAAGGAAGGTTAATTTTCCGCCCCAAAATTCAGAGTCTGTCTTGTCAAACAATAAAATAACATTTAAAATATTTTTAATATAGTTAATATATTAAAAATGGTAAAACTTACTAATTGGAGGCAGTCAGATCCACAACATAAGGGTAATAACAGGTTTCAGAGTAGCAGCCGTGTTAGTCTGTATCCGCAAAAAGAACAGGAGTACTTGTGGCACCTTAGAGACTAACAAATTTATTAGAGCATAAGCTTTCGTGGACTACAGCCCACTTCTTCGGATGCCACAAGTACTCCTGTTCTTTAGAAGGGTAATAGTAATCTATCTTGCTCTTATCACCATATAGCACCAGAGATATTCACAATCCTTAACTGTTTTTACCTTTACAACCACCCTGTCATGGTGGGAAGTATTATCCCCATTTTACAGATGGGAAAACTAAGGCAAAGGGTTAATTAGGTGAATTATCCAAGATTTCATTGGAAGTTGGTGAACCTAGAATTGAGCCTGTCTCCATCCCAAAACAATGCTTTATCCACAAGACCATGCTTCCAACCTGGCTAATGGGAAGGAACACACTGTACACAGAAACCAGTAGTAAAAGCAGTTTTCTTTAAACAGTGGTTTTAGTTACAATAAATTTCAAGTTGTGTTTTTAGTAAACACTGTTGTTTTTAAATCAGTTTGTGGGTCTGCTTGGTAGCAGGGGTGGGCCCCACACAGTCCCCTGAACTTTCGGACAGTACAGTGAGAGTGTTGCAGTCTGTCTCCATCTATATTATGAGCTGAACAAAACCCCTGCCCAAGCAGCTCCTAAGCATTAGGAAGGTGGGAAATTTGGATCTGAATTCAATTTACAGCTTGGGCCCATTACTCCATTTTCAGCAGATGGGATCTGGGAGTTGTAGGTGATGAAGATAAATAATCTGCATCCAGCCTGTCCTTGACAACTGCTGCTGCTCTGATTTTCTGCTTCACTTCCCTGAATTTTTCATGCCAGTCCTCCTCCTTCCCTATTTCCTTGGCTTGCCCTGGTTTCTTGAAGATGTAATGAATCACTGAAAATCCTTGGGCCAATACCCAGGTCTGGCTTAGTTGTGTATGGTGCAGCACTCAGAGGGTGGAGGGAGAAGATGGCTCTGAGACTTTTCTGCTTTCCTGATCTGGAGCTAGCTGGGAGCTAAAAGGGCCCCAGTGTAATTTACAATAGCCTAAGTGCTGCTCTTAATTATACTAGCTCGTGCAGCGGTTCTCAGACTGTGGGTTGGGACTCCAAAGTGGGTCACGACCTGTT
This sequence comes from Trachemys scripta elegans, assembly GCF_013100865.1. Classification (NCBI taxonomy): domain Eukaryota; kingdom Metazoa; phylum Chordata; order Testudines; family Emydidae; genus Trachemys; species Trachemys scripta. Next base: position 69,098,279 of record NC_048302.1, read on the forward strand.
TTAATGAGGTCGCCAGGGCTGGCGTTAGACTTGCTGCGGTCCAGGGTTGAAGCCCAAGCCCAAGCCCAAGGGCTTGAGCCCTGAGTGGTGGGGCTCAGTTTACAGCCCCCCACTTGGGGGCTGAAGCCCTTGGGCTTTGGCTTTGGCCCCCCACCTGGGGTGGTGGGACTGGGGTGGGCTCAGGCTTTGGTCCCCTTTTTGGGGTTGTGTAGTAATTTTTGTTGTCAGAAGGGAGTTGCAGTGCAATGAAGTTTGAGAACCGCTGAGCTAGTGTGTTCCACCATTTGGGAATTGCAGGAACTCATCACACTCTAGTTCCTCCCAACCCCAAAATTCCTGAGGACGTGAGAATGGGTGGTATAGAGCTGGCTATCCAGGCTTTATTCTACCAGGGATTCCCCAGTTACACATTTAAAGCAATTCTCCATTGCCTTTGTGCTGTGTAGGAGTGAAGATGAGAGCCTGATTAGGGTGTAATGTGGGGGTACATTTGAAGGGATGTAAGCTGAGGGAGCATTGCTGAAGGGAGTATGATGGAGAGGGCAGACATGGTATTGTCAACTGGTGAACTGCTTAGATTGCTGGACGAGAGTAGATCGTACAGCTGTCAAAGACAATAGTTTGTTAGTGTGTTGGATCCATACTGACACAAAAGCAAGTGGGTCTCAAATCGATTGAACCTTTAGCCCTACAAGCTATTGATGTAATTTCAGTTAACTGTGGTCTCCCTTTATTTGACTGCAGCACCATTGCAAGTGTCCACAAGGCATATTTCAGCTGATAGAGGGACCTTAAAATTAATTGATCTTTCTAATGTGAAGAGAAGGTCTAAATTTTACTGCCTTACACATCACTTCTGAACTTGGCCCAGAGAGATTAAGTGAGTTGTTCACTGCCTCAAAACATGTGGAAGGTTGGAAGAAATGTTTCATTTTTTTTCTTTTCTTCTTTGCTTTACTGATTCCTCACTCTTGATTTGAATTTATTTATTTGAATTTGCCTTTTTTAGATCACATTAGTTTCCAATTCTACATACTTGAGGGACGTTTGCAACAGACTATGCTGCACCTACAGAGCCTGCAATATTTGAAATAGCAAGGACCAAGGCTGAGTAGAGGGGTCCCACTTATTGTACATGTCAATATTTTTTTAAAAGACTTGACTCACCAAATCTCTGTAAAATTGTCACACCACCCTTTTTCATCATGTGACTGCATCCACGTTACCTGCAAAAGTAAGGAAATGCAAAGATCAATGAAATAATGAAAAGGATAAGTTAATGATACAAAGCCATCTGGAGTGCTTGGTAAGCTGGGCAAAACAAACAATATGCATTTTAATGAGTCTGAATGTAAAGCTATACATCTAGGAACAAAGAATGTATTTACAGGATGGGAGACTATATCCTGAGAAAATGTGACCCGGAAAAAGATGTGGGGGTCATAGTGCATAATCAGCTGAACATGAGCTCCCAGCACGATACTGTCAACAAAATGGATATGATCCTTGGATACATAAACAGGGGAATCTTGAGTAGGAGTAGAGAGGTTATATGACCTCTGTATTTGGCACTGATGCGATTGCTGCTAGAATAGTGTGTCCAGATCTAATGTCCACATTTCAAGAAGGATGTTGATCAATGGGAGAGTTTAGAGAGGAATGATTATACGAATTATTAAATGTCTGGAAAACACGCCTTGTAGTGAGAAACTTAAGGAGCTCGATCTATTTAGCTTAACCAGGAGAAGGTTAAGGAATGACTTAATTATAGTTTATAAGAGGCCTAGGTGGGGATCAAATATTTAATGATGGGCTCTTAACTCTAGAAGACAAAGGTATAACATGATCCAATGGGTGGAAGCTGAAGTTAGGCAAATTCAGACTGCAAATAATATTGCAAAATTTTAATAGGGAGGGTAATTAACTATTGGAACAATTTACCAAAGGTTGGGGGAGATTGTCTATCACTGACCAATCTGAAATCAAGATTGGACGTTTCCCCCAAAGATATTCTAATCCAAACAGGAATTATTTGTCAAAAGTTCCATGGCCTGAGTTATACAAGAGGTCAGACTAGATGGTCACAGTTATCCCTTCTGACCGTGGAATGTATGAACCTATAAAAACAGAAGCAGGAGCTGCTGCAGTAACATCCCTACAATAAAGAAAAACTCCCAGAATATTATTTATTTGTATTATGATAGAGTCCCTCTTGGGACTGTGTAACCCAGGTTATAGGAAGACCTAATCTTTGCCCTGAGTAATAAGATCTGTGTGTCTAATTGGATTTTCATCCATAATTCTGAATTTCCTTGCTTTTGTGGTTTTAAATTCTACCATTAGAGGTACTGTATATTCTCATCTCGATGCATGGAGAGTTATATACATAAATCCCTCTGTAGTGACAGCAGAATATTAACTATGATGATGCTGCTGCAGCACGTAGGTTATTTTTTGTAGCTGAAGTGTAACCCTCATAACTGTGGCTTATATATCATACAGTTAATGTCTTATTTAATAATATTGTTTTTATTTTGTTTGACATTTAAGAACAAATTAGAAATAATCTGATCAGTTGATGAGACCAGAGACATTTTAAACATTCACTCTGCAAACTGAAAGTGGATATCGGATACACAAAAGTGTTACTCATTAGCTCTCTAGTGGTTAATTTTAAAGAGTTTTGTAAATCTAAAATTGTTACAGATATTTTACACAGCTAGATTTGTTTTGTGCTGTAGTCTAAGACTGACTGCTACTAGCTTTTGGATGCCACATTGAAATATAAACTATTCAGTTGCCATTTCTGCTTTCATTCATTTTTTCATTCACTTTTTCTTCTTTTTCTTTGCTCTTCAAGATATGGTCCATGGCTGTAATGAGACACCAGCGTAAACCAAATTCCCTTTCAGCTTTCGTCTCTAAGAAAGACCATTCTAAGGAGCAATCCACATATTTGCTGCTGTGAATTGTACTTAGAATTTATGGGCCAACTGACAGCATTGGAGATCACTCTGAAATCTTTCAAGAGACATGTTCTCTTGAACAATCATGCTTTTATGTGCAAACTATTTTTCTAAAGAGTAATACTGTATGTTCCTGCATTACTGTTTCCAAAGTCAGTAATTAGCTGTGTGCTGAAACAGTTAACTAGTTTTATCAGATTGTGTGTTCGGTCAATGACCATGGGGTCCTTTGCTGTTATACTGAAGCAGTCCATGTACTATATCATCCTGTCTGGAGCTCATGCCCAAAAGTCAGTAATTCATCTACTTAGCATTCTCCCCATGCCAGCTGGTGGGTGCAAACCAAGGTAACATCACTTTTCAAAATGCCAGTTTTGGTGGCAATGGGATGAATTGTAGAGTCCTTACTCAGGCAAAAAGCCCCATTGATTTTAGTGGGATATTTGCCAGTAATGAATGCAGGATCAGGCCTTTTTATTTCAGTTAAGGTTGCAAAACTGTTTTCATTATAGCTCCCTGTTTTTTTGCACGATTGTAATGGACCAAATGGTGAGTTACAGTGAAATATTGCATGCTTAGTCTGATTTTAATCTCACCATTGACTACATTGGTGCTACTCTTGATATACACTGGTATAAATTAAGACAAAAATTAGGTCTTTGATTTCTAGGACAGGAAGAAAATTGTTGGTATGGGGAAAAATATTTTTAGCATCTATTTCATAATTTTTGCTGCAGACTCTGATATTCTGCAAATTCTAAACTTTCCCTGATTAAAAGATGTTAATATTTTTCTATTGTGAATGTAAAGCCATCACAAGATAAAAGTCATTTGAAAAAAATACTGCTTCTATACCTCATTCACTGCAATAGAGTGTTAACGTCAGAATCGACTTAGGACCATTTACGTTCTAGCACATTATTAAACATAGATAATCTCTTCTTTTAGTTTTAGTCTATTTAAAAAAATAGGGAAATTAAATGTAAAAAAATGTAATGCATTGAGGCCATATAGTTAAAATTACAATGGTCAGGAAATTAAATAGTTTCAATAGAAACAGTAACTTTGCCTTGTTGGTATATGTAGTCATTTCTATTCCTTTTCTCTCTGGTTAAATGTGTATCTTTAATATTATGAAATGTACTCTATAGGTGGGATTTTCAAAGATTCAACCATGCTCTGACAACTTTTACAATTGACTTTATTGGGGACAGTCAGCTTTGACTTAAGTGTGTTTTGAAAATTGTGATTTATAAACCACATAGCATGTGCAACACAGCAAAGTAAATGGTGATATTGGAATCTTAACTTTGGCATTTCCAGAATTTTTGGTATTTTAATCATGGCCAATTAACAATGTTTTAACATTTATATTAAAATGTTATAGTCAAAGTAAGGTAACTTTTTAACAATATTGAAACTTAAGAAACCAGTGTCTACCATGTACTTTATTGCAATACACAAATTAAAGCCATTTCCTAATGGGCCTCATGTTACAGGGCAATTTTCTGCAATATCCTGGAAAAACTTTATTGATTTGTTTAAGTATTTTAGGATTTCATTGTATTAAAATGCAAATGTTTATGCAATATTGTGGGTTAAATTAAAGTTAAGTGGGTTTCCCAGGAAATTTCTATGGGGGGGTTATGCAAATATACCCCCTCCAGTTATGTGAGAACTCAGCTTTTTGAAGCTTCATCATGAGGAGGGGACCTTTGTAGACTGATCATGTGTTACGTGAGGAGAAGGCCAGAGGCCCAAACTGTATAAAGGAGAGTGACTCACAGATTAATGGGTGTGCTTGTTCTGAGCTAACAGCTATTAGGAACTTGTGACTACAGAAAACCCCTTGGTGGACTTCGAAGGACTGATCATTTGCCAAAGCCATGCTTGGAGTTCGGGTGATCTCTGGTATGCTTATTAGCATTCATGTAGTATTTTTAAGGTTTCTTAAATACATTTTCTCAATAATACTTTCACCTTAAGAATAAATGTGCTTGCTTAGGAAAAGCAGCGCAACACCTTATTACTGTGGGCAATTATGCTGTTTATAGACTCTGAAGTTAAGGCAGACTGACTTGCTGGGGAATTCAGTATAGGCAGGAAGCTAGAAAAGCCCTGGTCATGTGAGAGAGACATGAGTCTCTACCTAAGAGATCACAAAGGGTCCTGTGGCACCTTTAAGACTAACAGACTAAGACTACCTAAGAGATGTGATGGCTGAGGAGCTGGGTGCGCTTGCTGGACCACGGAGTGGGAATACAGATGTAATTGCTCCGAACTCTGACAGTAGGGTTAGTGCTTTTTATTGAGGTGAAGTAAGAGCATATTCTGTCTCTTCTTTCTGTCATTACCTGCACTGAAATTAAAACAGAGCAGTCGGCAAAAAGCATCAAAACCTAGTGCTTCAGAACTGTCTAATCCATGTAGCTGTTAAGCTTGAATAAATTAACATGAACCAATGTCAGTCTACTGATGCCCAGGAATGCACATCTGATACCAGAGTAATTAGCTTAGGCTACAAGAGCAAATGATGTTAAGGTTTATTTTGGGAAGAGGTTTTCAACCTAATAGATGTCTTCATGAAAAACTCAGGACTGGGATTTTGACTGCAAAAACTATACTGCATTTCCCTGGAAAAAAAGTGAGAAGCATTTCCTTCAAAACTACATGGAGTAGACTAGGTTCAGATAATCAGAAATAGTAGTTCAAGAAAAAGCTAAACACGTGAATTCTTAAGTGGATATACAGTAGAATGTGGTCTTTACTTAGCACCTTCCAAAAATATCTAAAGACGAATGAATATAAAGCTAACGATTAACTGCAGAAAGTGGCCTAATAATGCATTTAATGGCTCATAAGCACCCCTAAATATTATAACCTATTTTGGTGAATGAGTGGCTTCTGGCCAGGATTTTGGGACAATCCTTTTAGTTCTGAAAAGTCCCAGGTGAGTTATAACTTCTATCCAAAAAGGCAGCCACTAGAGGATGATTGAATGGATCCTAGATTAATGTGTCTTCGGTGTCAGAGTGTATAGGTTATGAAAATATCTGGTACCTGGATCCATCTGATTGCTAAACCTGGTCTCATTTCAACAAGTACTTAAACATATACACGTGGCTTTAACCAGGGGGTAGTCACTTAAACACATGCATAACACTAATCATGTATCTTCCTCAATCAGGGCCTATGGAAGAGTGTGGTGTTGTGGGTCAGTCTCAAACAGTTGAGGTTCAGAGCAGTATTTGTGGGTAAGTGGAGGGCCCACTCAGCAGCAGAGTACATCTCCAGGAGCAGACACACTGCTGCTGTGAAGAGGAATCTCCATAAATGCTCTGATGGTAGTTGTATTCTACTATTCAAACCCAGGACTGATAAGTTGTTTGCTGCAGCCTCTCCATCACAGTCCCTCCACTACCATCCTCAATATTCAGCCCACCTGCTTTTGTCTAAGAGACTGTAAAGTATTCAAGGCAGGGACTGTGTTCCTATGTCTGTACAGTGTTTAGCACACTTTGATGACAGTCTAACATGATTAATAAATAGTAATCTGTAAAGGGATCAGCAATGGCTCACTGACCCACAGACACATGACAGCACTTATCTATCATACAGATGTTTGAGCTTGTGTTTACTGTCTAGCTAGGAGGCAGATGTATGGGAAGATCATAGAAAGTTAAGAGTTACTCCCATTCATTGATGCTAATTAAACTCTGAATCAGGCAGAGCTCATCCTCTACCTTGAAAATAGAAACATTTTTAGATTCTCTGCTCATCCTCACTTCATTGCACTTAAGGGCAAATCTTGACAGTGATTCCACAGCCATAGAAGATTCTTTCGCAAATGAAACCAGTATAGCTATGCTATGCAAGGGACTGTCCTGGGTGGGTAGATTACCTAGGTTGGAATTTCAAGAGTGCAGATGATAGAGGCTACCACCATTTCCTTAGTTCTTCTTGGCTCTCTACTAGCTCTTAAGTCTTTTAATGGCTCACTTAGGCCTTGTCTACACTACGAGAGTAGTTCGATTTTACTTAAATCGAATTTTTGGAATCGATATTGCAAAGTCGAACGTGTGTGTCCACACTAAGGACAGTAATTCGACTTTGTGAGTCCACACTAACGGGGAAAGCGTCGACATTGGAAGCGGTGTACTGAGGGCAGCTATCCCACAGTTCCCGGAGTCCCCGCCGCCCATTGGAATTCTGGGTGGAGCCGCAAATGCCTTCTGGGTAAAAAAAAAAGGGGCCAGGGTGCTTTTGGGTAACTGTCGTCATCCGTCCATCACTCCCGCCCTCCCTCCCTCCCTGAAAGCGCCGGCGGGAAATCATTTCGCGCACTTTTCAAGTCATTGACAGCGCGGACGCCACAGCACTGTGAGCATGGAGCCCGCTGCAACCATCGCTGCAGTTGTGGCCGCTCTCAACGCCTCGCAGCTTATCATACAGGTTGCCCTGAGGCAGATGCAGAAAAGTCAGGCGAGGAGGCTACGTCAACGCGGTGATGGCCTGAAGTCTGAGAGTAGCACAGACCTCTCAGAAAGCAGGGGACCCAGCGCCGAGGACATCACGGTGGCAATGGGTCATGTTGATGCCGTGGAACGGCGATTCTGGGCACGGGAAACAAGCACTGAGTGGTGGGACCGCATAGTGCTGCAGGTCTGGGATGAATCACAGTGGCTGCGAAACTTCCGCATGCGGAAGGGAACTTTCCTTGAACTTTGTGAGTTGCTGTCCCCTGCCCTGAAGCGCAATGACACCCGGATGCGAGCAGCCCTGACTGTCCAGAAGCGAGTGGCCATAGCCCTATGGAAGCTTGCAACGCCAGACAGCTACTGGTCAGTCGCGAACCAGTTTGGGGTGGGCAAATCTACCGTGGGGGTTGTTGTGATGCAAGTAGCCAAGGCAATCGTTGATGTACTGCTGCCAAAGGTAGTGACCCTGGGAAACGTGGAGGCGATCATAGATGGCTTCGCAGCGATGGGATTCCCAAACTGCGGTGGGGCCATAGATGGAACTCACATCCCTATCCTGGCACCGGAACACCAGGCCAGCCAGTACATTAACAGAAAGGGCTACTTTTCCATGGTGCTGCAAGCACTGGTGGACCACAGGGGACGTTTTACCAACATCTACGTGGGATGGCCGGGCAAGGTTCATGACGCTCGTGTTTTCAGGAACTCTGGTCTGTTTAGACGGCTGCAGCAAGGTATTTACTTCCCGGACCACAAAATAACTGTTGGGGATGTGCAGATGCCTATAGTCATCCTCGGGGACCCAGCCTACCCGCTAATGCCCTGGCTCATGAAGCCCTATACAGGTGCCCTGGACACTGAAAAAGAAGTCTTCAACTACCGGCTGAGCAGGTGCAGAATGGTGGTGGAGTGTGCTTTTGGACGTCTCAAGGGGAGATGGAGAAGCTTGATGACTCGCTGTGATCTCAGCGAAAGCAATATCCCCATTGTTATAGCAGCTTGCTGTGTGCTCCACAATCTCTGTGAGAGCAAGGGGGAGATCTTTATGGCGGGGTGGGAGGTTGAGGAAAATAGCCTGGCTGCTGATTACTCACAGCCAGACAGCCGGGCGATTAGAAGAGACCAGCGGGAAGCGCTGTGCATCCGGGAGGCTTTGAAAGCAAAGTTCCTGAGTGAGCAGGGTAACCTGTGACTTTAAAGTTTGTGTACAGAGAAGCCGAACCTGCCCCCGTTTCTTTACCCAGTTCATGTTGACTATCCTATCCAGTTACATACCCCCTTCACCCCACTTCCAACACACGTTTCAAAATAAAAATAGTTCTACTTTGTTAAAGCACACCGTTTTCTTTAATACTGTTTTCGCGGGAATTTTTTAAAACTGGGACGCAGACTGTGGTGCGGAGCGGGTGTAGTGTAGTCGCGCGAATGCAGCTTCTAAACTCAAGGACTGACAGGCTCCGCTGCGGTGGGATGGTTGTTTCAACGGAGCCTGTCACCCCTCCTGATAGGGACTGTGTGTATGGGGGGTCTATGTGACTTAGTGGCAGGGGGAGGACGGTTACAGATCCCCTGCTGTGTGGCTCTGTGATCCTGCCTAAGGACCGCCGCTTAAGATCTCTAACTGCCCTCCCCTGCCACAAAGTCACAGAGCAACCCACCCCCCACCACATAACATGAAAACAACCTCCCAGACTAACCAGGGTAAGTAGTCACTGCATCACTGCACTATGTATGTGCCCTGCTGCTGTGCCTGCCCCCGACTATGTACCCTGCCAAAGGTGACTGTCCTGTCCAATTACCAACCCCCTTTCCCTCCCTCCTCCAAAAGAACATGATGGAAACAGTAGTTAACAGAAACATATTTTTTATTAACAACTACACAGGGGACTGGGAAGTGAAACTTGGACGGGGGCTTGTGTCAGGCGGGAAGGAAAGAACTTGTCAAACTTTGGGGACTGAGAGCCTTCTGCTGCTCGAGCTCTCTGCAGGGGTGCAGTGAGAGTTAGCAGGGACTCTGCCGCCTCTCCTTCTGTGCACTTTGGGTGAAGGGAGTATGGGACTTGGTGGCGGGGGAGGGCGGTTAGAGATGGACTGCAGCGGGGCTCTGTCCTCCTGCCTCCGTTCCTGCAGAACATCCACAAGGCGCCGGAGCGTGTCCGTTTGCTCCCTCAGTAGTCCAAGCAGGGTTTGAGTTGCCTGCTGGTCTTCCTGACGCCACCTCTCCTCCCGATCCATGTTGGCTTGGTGCATTCGGGTCAAGTTCTCCCGCCACTGGGTCTGCTGTGCTGCCTGGGCTCTGGAGCAGGCTATAAGCTCTGAGAACATGTCCTCCCGTGTCCTCTTCTTCTTACGCCTAATCCTCCCTAGCCTCTGGGAGTGTGATGACAGGCTAGGTTGTGAGACAGTCGCAGATGGGGCTGTGGGAATGGGAAAAAGGGAGTGAATTCCTCAGAAAGATAAATGTAGTTGTGAACAAAGAACATAGTCTTTCTCTGTGAACAGGACCATGCACAGCACCTATCACATGCGCACTCAGCACAAGGTCGAATTCTCGGCCTTCGCATTCACTGTCTGTGGTTTTGCAGAGCACTTTTGAGAACCCTGTCAGGACAACGGAATTTCTGTTGCAGGCAGACATGGTAAGCCGTAGATTCGTGGCAGCTTAAAACTTTAATATTAGCAATGGCCTCATTTCACATTGAAATCAATGTCGGTCCCTGCTGCCAGCAATCCGGCAAGCAGGAAGTCTGCTCCTGTCCCACACCCTCGCGGCTGTCCCCGGGAACGATCCCTTTCGGCTGCCCCTCTCCCGCCTCCACCGCGTGGCTGCAAACCAGCGGTTACAGTTCTGTAAAGGAACGGTAAAGCAGTCCCAACACTAACATTCCCCTACCTCATTCAAAGCAGGTCATCATGAGCGACATCACCCTCATGAGGATCTCTGAGAGCGACAGACAGAGAATGCTCCGGGAAAGCCTCCAAAGACCAGGGCCGTATGCCGCCATGCTGTGCCAAGCAATGATTCCGGAGTACTTGCTAGTCTCGTGGCGCGGCAACGTGTCCTACTACGGAGGACCCAATAAGGCCGCTCTCCCCAAGAACCTAATGCAGCGGATTTCAAATTACCTGCAGGAGAGCTTCCTTGAGATGTCCCAGGAGGATTTCTGCTCCATCCCCGGACATATAGACCGCATGTTACTGTAGCTGCAGTAGCAGGGACTAAACAGTAGAGCGGCTTGGGCAGGACAATCATGCAAAACCGGACATTGCTAGATTTTTTTTCAATAGTTGCACTGCCCATGACTGAACCGTAAAGTTAATCAAACTAATCATGAGAAACCCATTTTTTAAATTGTTAATATTCATGTTCTGTTACAAATAAATGTTTAGATGTTTACAACACTTACTGGATGATCCTTCACCAGATTCTGTGTCCGGGGTAACGGCTGGGGAGGGTTGGTAGGGGATCTCTGTAAGGGTGATGAAGAGATCCTGGCTGTCGGGGAAATCAGCGTTGTGAGCGCTGTCGACTGCCTCGTCCTCCTCATCTCCTTCCTCATCTTCCCCGTCCGCTAACATGTCCGAGAATCCGGCCGTGGACACTATCCCATCCTCAGAGTCCACAGTCAGTGGTGGGGTAGTGGTGGCGGCCGCACCGAGGATGGAATGCAGTGCCTCGTAGAAACGGGATGTCTGGGGATGGGATCCGGAGCGTCCGTTTGCCTCTTTGGTCTTCTGGTAGCCTTGCCTCAGCTCCTTGATTTTCACGTGGCACTGCGTTACATCCCGGCTGTATCCTCTCTCTGCCATGTCTTTAGAGATCTTCTCATAGATCTTTGCATTCCGTCTTTTGGATCGCAGCTCGGAAAGCACGGACTCATCGCCCCACACAGCGATGAGATCCAAGACTTCCCGATCAGTCCATGCTGGGGCCCTCTTTCTATTCTGAGCTTGCACTGCCATCAGTGCTGGAGAGCTCTGCATCGTTGCCAGTGCTGCTGAGCTCGCCACGATGTCCAGACAGGAAATGAGATTCAAACTGGCCAGACAGGAAAAGGAATTCAAATTCAAATTTTCCCGGGGCTTTTCCTGTGTGGCTGGTCAGAGCATCCGAGCTCGTACTGCTGTCCAGAGCGTCAACAGAGTGGTGCACTGTGGGATAGCTCCCGGAGCTATTAACGTCGATTTCCATCCACACCTAGCCTAATTCGACATGGCCATGTCGAATTTAGCGCTACTCCCCTCGTCGGGGAGGAGTACAGAAGTCGAATTAAAGAGACCTCTATGTCGAACTAAATACCTTCGCGGTGTGGACGGGTGCAGGGTTAATTCGATGTAACGGCGCTAACTTCGACATAAACGCCTAGTGTAGACCAGGCCTTAGTAGAGGAGAGAAAGGAAAGGATGGTGATAAGTTATTGGTGGTCAGGGTTATGATTACGTATAAGGATGATGTGTGGGAAAAGCCTTCTTCCTCAGCATCACAGGACAATGTGAACACATCGCTCCAGATGGTGCACAGAGAGCTCATTAGGTCAAAGTCAAGTTTCTGACCTTCAAAGCTCCTAATAATACTGTACCTGATGGTCCACATTTCCCTTGGTGACAACTGCATCCCACAAACTCTGATAACAACAAGGGTAAAACTCATGAGAGGAGAAGTTGTTTTTCTCAGAGGTGGCACATCACCTTGGAACAGTTGCCCACAAGTCTCATTACCTCTAAGACCAAACACAAGACCCAGCTCTTTGATATTCTTTGCTGCCATCATATATAATTAAAAAAACACCCTAAATTTGCATACATTTCCTCTCTCTGAGAAAGAGGAGAAGAGAGAATCCGATAGATGACCTATTACTGTACTGTGCTCAGGTAGCATGCTGGTGAGCATAGCATAAGTACTAGACAAACAAAGCAAAACACGCAAGTCACCTACACTTTGTTTCAGAAAAGCAAACTCATACATATTCCAGAATGACCAAATACAGGTAGTAGACAGCTGATTACATATGTTATGTCACAGCGTACAGAGGTTCTGATTAATGAAAACACAGCCCAGTTCCATTCTCATCAAAGTATCCACAGATCAATGAGTCACCAAATGTAGACCCCATAGGCTACATTGCGATTAGACAGCTATGGCTGGCCTGTGCCAGATGACTCAGGCTTGTGGGAGTCTGGCTCCAGGGCTGTTTAACTAGCAACATAGGCTTTTGGGCTCGGGCTGCAGCCCAGGTTCTGGGACCCTCCCATCGCGCAGGGTCTTAGAGCCCAAGCTCCAGCCCAAACCTGAGTGTCTAAACCACAATTAAACAGTTACTTAGCAGAAGCTCCATGAGCCGGAGTCAGCTGGCACAAGCCAGCCACGAGCTTTAAACTGCAGAGTAGACATACCCTTAGGGACAATTGCATTGCAGAAGCTGCCTTGTCTACGTACTACCAGGCTAACGCCACAACATAAATGGACTGGACTTGAAAAAAAAATCCCAGCTACATACAGACAAAACTGAAATAAACAAAAATTGGCTAAGTGATTTTGAAAAGTGTTCTAAAAGGTACTGAACAGCTGAAAGTGTTGTGTTATGGAAAAAATAAATCAGCTAAAAAGGGAAGCTATACAGATTGGTATCATGCTACAAGTATCTATGTAGAAGATTATGCTAAAGCGTCATTCCTCTGAACTAGCTATCTCCAGATGCTTGAGCAGTCTGTGTAAACTTATGCAGTTAATAAAAGTTCTGTTTCTTCCCTCTCAACAAACTTATGTTCTGAATGTTTCTAAAACTTTACACAGGGATGATTTTTCTACCATAGTTTTCTGATGGATTATTGCAATTTTTCCTGAAATATTAACATTTTTTTAAAAAATCCCACTTTGGATGGCTGATACCAAACAATAGCAATCCCTCTTGTATATTCAATTATTCCTATAATTTCAGAATGTAAAAGGCACAAGTAATTGTAAAAAGAAATGGGGAAAATACAAACGGGCATCAAAAATCTACAGCATGTTAACTAAATAAATAAAATTTGAACATTAAGGGCAGATAGAGAAACCAGCAAGATCCAACAGGTCCCTGCAGATTTTTAAAAGAATTTTTTATTTGAGTTTTAGCTACAGATTAACTTCCTTTGCTCAATATTTATTCTTGTTTCATCAACCTTGAAATGGGAACTGCAATTGCTTTGACAAATGGATTGTTTAGTTTGAGCCTACCTTCTGTAAGCACCCATGTGTCCTCTGCTGAAATGCTATTTTGTAACTTCAGAAATGCTTCTTAATAATCACAAGCTATATCCCTTTGAATCCCATTACAAAAGTGTACTGGGTGGCTATTTTTCCTCTTTCTCCATTAGACCATTGCCTTCAAAGTCTTAGCTAAGTTGAGACTTTTCTTTGTTACACTCTGGCAAAGCCTGAACCTGACTCTACAGCTATAGAGGATCTTTTGGCAAAGAAACCAATGTAGCTACACTATGCAAAGGACAGGACATAGGGTGGCCACTCTGGGATAATGCACTTCCTGCATGACACACAGCCCTGTCTTTGGGGGGCTCCTTGAGTGACAGTACACAGGGAGTATGGATGGGACTGGGGAAGAGAAAAATGGGGTTATAGATTCTCCTGCTATGTGGATCGTCCTATTCCCCAGCAGGGGTGCTCTGGAAGTCCCCATATAGGCTACTCAAAAAAATTAAACTGCAGTAGCCCCTGTGGAGGAACTCTGCAGCTTCTTGCAGTCTGGGAGGAAGGATTTCTCCTCTCACACCAATGTACCTGTACTGTGCCCACTCCTCTGGTAGGTTGCCAGGCTTAGCATTCACCCTCTAAAGTGCAGACCCAAAAGTAGGTTGGGAATTCTGATGGGCTAAATTTACTCTCTTTTGATATTTTTCTCTAATTAAAGCTACAGCTGCTTTGGGCTTGTAGAAATAAGTAATGTTCAATCAGACTAGTTTGTGCAGGGACCTCATTCTGCAGGAATTAAAATGTGGATCAAAGCAGTCAGTACAGACATAAATGACATTGTCTACTTTATTTTTTCTCCTAGAGTATCAAAACCCCCAAACTGTAGCGACAGACTGCACTGAACTCATGCACTGGATTTCCACTACAAAAACTGTCAATTAAATTTGTTTTGAACTCTCTAGAACATGCAGCGTTATCTACTGTTCTCCCAGATTTTATAACTCATTTAATCACTAGTGCTCATTGAAAACATTTTTGTCAATTATCCAGCTCATTTTGAGTAGTCAAACCTACAGCTTTAGTACCTGACATTTAAAGGCTGATCTAACTCTTACTGAATGGTTACTCTGTGTAGGGAATGTTAGGGAATCTAGTGCTTTGGCTTAATAATTTTTAATGAGATTCTTAATGTTGGGTGAAATTTACCTATTGGTTTGCAAAGCTCACTTACACAGGCTTTGTGCGGGGAACTTCATGGGGAAAGTTAAATTCACCCCATGCTCCAATCTGTGGCTAGGTCATCTGAAGCCCTACCAGGATTGCAGTTTTAGTCTCTGAGCTAGAATAATGTCCACTACCCTTCTGTGTCCCCTATACTTGGATGTAAAGTAAATGAATCTGTAAATAAAATAAAATAAAATAAAAAATTAGGGTCCAGCACTTCTTTTGAAGCCTGTTTCCATCCTGAACTCTGTGTTGGCCTATCTGGAGCTGATGCAATTTCCATCTTTTGGTGTGAGTATAGAGTGCTGAGGCCTCTGCATGTCTTTTCCCTGTGTCCTTCCCCTCCCTGCCCCCATCATCACAAAAGGTCACTGCATGAAAAAGGGCCTCCCATAGGTCTTCTACAGGGATGTATTTCACTCTTAGGCCCTGTCCTGCAAACACTTACACATGCACATTGACTTCAATGTGCATACTCACTTGCATAAAGGTAAGCATGTTTTTTAGGGCTTGTGCAATTGGAGCCATAGTGTTCAATCTTCTTTAAGGTGTCATTGGAAATGAGATATTGATTCCTATGTGAGTTTACACTGATATGGGTATTGTTCTAATAAAACATGTTTGACAGTGAGTAAAAGAGAACAATTTTTATGCAGGAATATATGGCCATATAGGGCCTGTTCCTACTTTCATTGAGCCCATAGCAACATTCCCATTTATTTCAATGTGAGGTACTGAGGCCTTGGTAACTGAGGCTACTGGTGTCTTGACTTTGTTTTAAAAAGTCTATGGTTTTTATGGAGAGACCAAAGCTTCCAAAAAATTTGTACCTAAACAAGCTCAAGAATTTAGAAAAGATCTGTGAAATGCATAGATCAGTTCAGCTTCATAACTTTCTTAAAGTCTGACATTTGAGATACCCAAATTCTCTATATAAACGCTTATACGTAGCCCCAGTCTTGCTAAGACTTTCATGCATACTTAACTTTATGTCTGTGAGTGGTCCCATTGAAGACCTAAATTAAGCATAGGCATAAATCAGCAGGATTGAGGTCTTTATTTTGACAGTAAAATAAATAGAGCCTGAAATGTCATGCACAGTTGCTGTGTTCATTTGCTCCTTGCCTTGTTTTCCCTTGGCCCTTCCTCTACTTGTTCTGTATTTCTATTCACAGCTATAAAAACTGTTTTGAAGAACTCTCAGCCAAAATACTTACAGTAGTTTGTTGTCACTTTTTTTTTAAGGGGGTACCTCTCCACAGCAAAAACCCCCAAATCAAAACCCCAGTGGCAGCACAGGTCAGCTGACTCAGGCTCATAGGGCCTGTGCTGCAGGGCTAAAAATAGCCATGTAGATGTTTGGGCTCAAGCTGGGCCCACACTCTGAGACCCGCCCCAGCTTTCAGTGCCTGGGCTCCAGCCTGATCCCAAAAATCTGCACTGCTATTTTCAGCCCTGAAGCCAGAGCCCTGCAAGACGGAGTCAGTTGACCTGGGCTCTTGAGGGTATGTCTACACTGTAATTAAAAACCCACAGCTGGCCCATGCTAGCTGATTCAGGCTTGCAAGGCTGTGGCTGCGGGGCTATTTAAATGCGGTGTAGATACCCAGGCTCAGGCTGGAGCCTGGACTCAAGGACCGTGTGAGGGTGAATACCATCTGGTCCTGGTGACTTATTACTGTTTAATTTATCAATTTTTTTTCCAAAACCACATCTAATGACACCTCTGTCAGGTACAGATCTTCAGATTTGTTACCTAAAAAGAATAGCTCAGGTTTGGGAATTACCTTTCTTTAATTTTGGAGACCAAATTTGCTATTGGCAATAACTGGCAACAGCTATATTTATAATGCTGGAGTGACCCCAGTTTAGACCAGTGAGGAATTTTGCTCAATATTTTTTCTCCAAATGGAAATTATGGATCCCATGACGATGCTAAATATGCTCAGCAGCTGAAAACCAGTAACATTTTATAAATGAGCCTAAGACATAAACCTCAAAATATTCCTTAAGTGGACCTTTAAATGCTACCTTCACCACAAAGACAGATTGTCAGTGTAATAAATTAAAGTTCCTTTACTGCAGCTCTTCTGGCCAATGTTCTATTACAGGCCCATATTAATATTTTATTCCCTTTAATATTATTACATGATGCAGGCTTTATTTAAATGGATTTGACGGGCCTCTTGGTTGGCTTGACAACTAGAGGGAAAAATTAATGTTCTGCATTTAATCGCAGCTCAAGGCGCTAAATTATTTTGGAGGTCGAAACCGTCATGCATATCATGCTAAATTATTGAATGTAATAACTATTAGCTAGCTGTCTATTTATAGATATTTTAAATTGTTGTTTACTTCATGCATCTTGAGCTAATTTTTAGCTGAACGCCTCCAAGTTTTCCTCACCAGTACAGTACAACTGTATCCCGTATCTTATGCAACTGGCGCACTGGAGGTCATGTTGTATGAAAGAGTATGATAAGCTCAGCAGTCGTCAAAGCTATAAACAAATAGCCTTCATGCTGAGAAGCTCCAAAGTGTACACAGCCTGGATGAGATGTACAAGCTTGCTCGTTTGTTTCATATATATATAAAACAGTAATGTAAAAAGTTTACAATGAAAAGTGAATTATTTTCTTGCTTTTTATTGTATTGTAGGGATGCTGGGCCAAGGGGAGAATCAACCACCAAACACATAGCTTGGTGGGAAGATAAAAAAATCAATGTAAGGAACTAGTATAATAGATTGTTACCATTAAAAATAGAGTATACTTTAGTAAAAAAATAAGTACTGAAAGAGAGAGACTGAACTATGAAATGTTGTTAGCAGCTGTTTAAAGAATGTTACAAAGGGAATGATCACAATAAAGCTTGAGATAATATATTTATCCTTACTGTTGAGGGTATATGTATTCATAACCCTGCATCTCCCTTGCCACCTTAATCTGTAATGCTGAATTATGTCAGTAGGAATGTGTAATGTGTATATACTATAAAATACAGTGTAGCTTCCAGGCCTGTTTTGCAGTGAGGGCGTTGAAGGAAACTCTTTTAGCACGTACATATGTATCCTGCTTTTGTGTTTTGGATTGAATTAGCAGAAGTCTCTACTCTTTCTTCTTCTTGTTCTTTTTAGCATGAAAATAAGAAGAACCTTATTTGCATCCTCTTAGGAAGTAACTCTCTGTGATGCTTTGAGGTTAAACTGCTTAACTGTTTTCCTTAAAACAACATCAATCATGACCAATGGGCCATAATGAAGGAAAAGCTGTACACTGAAAGACTATTTGTCTTTTTCATAATGACTAGAGATAGGACAAAAATATTCCTGTGCCTTCCAGCCCATGAACCCTAACCTGAATTCACTACATCCTGAGAGTTTTCACCACTACAATGTTATTGTATTATAGTAGCACCTGAGACTTGAACCACACTGTGGTAGGTACTATACAGATACATAGCAAGAGACAGTTCCTGCCCTGAATTAGTTTATGCTGTAAAGAGACAAACAGTGAATGAGGAAACAGGCACATAGAGGTGAAGTGATTAAACCAAGGTCACCTGGTGAGTCAATAGCAGAGCTAGAAATAAACTCCAGGTCCCCTGTCTCTTAATCACCTGCCCCATCCACTGGACTGCACTGCATCTTGTACCAGGTACACATTGCCTACTCACTGTACGCTGCACTCCACTCCTACACACACAGGCCAGATTCTCCTTCCCAAATCTTAATCTCTCACCTACCCTCATGAGAGGGAAGCCCCACCTGACTCAATTGAACCTCCTGTTATCATTGAGGTTGGGAAGTCAGGGAGGTTGTTACTGATCCAAAACAGGCTGAAAGGTAGGCCATATCTAGTAGCCCTAATCCCCTGGGAATCTCACCCCAACGAAAAAGGCTTAGGGAGAGAGGAGGAAGGATTTCCTTTACCCACATACCCCAATGAGATTGTTAACTTCATTGGAACACAGGAACTGCCTAACTGGATCAGACCTGTGCTCCATCTAGCCCAGTATCCTGTCTTTGATGCTTCAGAGGAAGGCACAAGAGACCTGCAGCAGATAGTTATAGGGTGGCTTCATCCTGTACAGTCAACAACACAAAATGAAGTTCTCATCTCTGTTCATCCCCTATTTCCGAAAGGTGTGTCATTCCTCAGATGTTGCTCCTGGTGGTTCCATGGGACTGTTAAGACGTATGATAAAATCTCTGTCATGAGGGGATTTTTGTGTGCGCATGTTATGTTTGGTGTAGCAAACATTCTCTCCACAGTATTCTGAGTTCAGGTTATCTGCTTTCACCAGACAGAGTGACTATTTTGATTTGGGACCTTCTCTCCTGCTGAGGGTTTACTATTCTTTGATCACATGTGATAGCTACATTCTGCCTGTTGTGTATTTCATAAATGGTTGTGAAATGTTGATTAAAAGTGTATGTCAAAGGAGAAGCTTCAAATAATTTTCATGCAGTGTTTCTGTCACTCCATCTCCTTCAGCTTATTGCCATGACATGTCATTCTACTAAACAGTTAGGGTCTGTCTTCACAGGTATATAGGTATGTTTTTCAATCAGATTAGCTGACTTACATTAGATAAATATAATTTAATAGGCTTCTCACTAGGCTACAACATGATTGGCTGACATGGTTTTAGACACGTGAGCCTGCTTCTTAACAGGGCTTTTAAATTGTATTAAACTCACTCACCCGAGCTAATGTGATTGAAAAACACAATCCTTTTTGCACATCAAGACAGGGGGCTCTAGAGCAGGGGTCTCAAACGTGCACACAGCCCATGGGGTTCTTTCATGCGGCCCGCTAAGCTCCCCCCACCCATGTGCCCCCCCGCCCTTCTGCCTACCCTGTGGTGCCGCGAGCCCTGCACCGGTGCCTGAAGCAGCTGGACTAGATACTGGCACTGTCCTACTGCTTTTTAGCCACTCTTAGTGTCCTTTCTAAGTACTACCGTCCCTGCAACCCCGGGCGGGGGGTGGGTGGAGTAGAGGGCTATGGGATCTCGCTTCCAGGCACTGCCCCCGCAGCTCCCATTGGCTGGGAATGGCCAATGGGAGCTTTGTGGGAGGTACCTGGAGGAGCAAGAGCAGCACATGGCGCCGTTCCCCCCCCCCCCCCGGGACTCGGCCTGCTTCCTGTATCGGAGCAGAGCGGAGCAGGGCCAGGGACCAGGGCAGGCAGGCAGGGAGCCTGCCCTGGCCACGGGGCGTGGCGCTGCCACCCCGGAGCTACTCTAGGTAAGCGGTGCTGGACCGGAGCCCGCCCCCTAACCCCCAGTCCAGAGCCCCCTGCCACATCCCACACCTTCCCGCACCCCAACTCTCTGCCCTGAGCCCCCTGCCACACCCTGCACCCCAACCCCCTGCTGTACCCCTCACCCCTCCTGCACCCCACACCCCAATTCTCTGCCCTGAGCCCTCTGCCGTACCCTGCACACCTCCTGCACCTCAACTCCCTGCCCTGAGCTCCCATCACACCCCGCACCCCTCCTGCGCCCCCTGGGGGCAGGGAGGGGGCAGAGTTGGGGTGAGGACTTCGGGGAAGGGGTTGGAATGGGGGCAGGAAAGGGGGGGGAGAAGAGGCAGGGCAGGGGTGGGGCCTCATGGAAGGGGTGGAGTGGGGGCAGGGCCGGGGGCAGCAAGGGGTGGGTGTCAGTGATGTGGCCCTCGGGCCAATGCACTAGTCCTCATGCAGCCCTCATGGTCATTTGAGTTTGAGACCCCAGCTCTAGAGGAAGTAAAGTGATGGGGGGAAATTGTTTGAGAACAGGGACACCTAGCTTGACCCTGTTCCCATTGAAGTCAATGGTAGTTTTGCTATAAACTTCCATGAGAATAGGATCCAGAATCATAGTATAGAACACGAGTTCTCAAGCTATTTTGCTAACTAAAACATTATTTTGGCTTTGTGTGGATTAAAGCAAAGTTGTAGCAGTTATTCACATTCCTGTCTTAATAAACTCAGTTGTCAAAGAGCTGATACATGAACTGAGCTGCAACTGGTCATAAATCTGAGTCTGCTTAAAAACAAAAAATATTACTAATAACTGTAGTACATGAATGCCTATCTGGCAGCTGCAGAATTTCCCTGACCTTAATATAAAGCACTTAATAAAAGTGCCAGAGTCAATATGTGTTAGTCATAATTTGCTTCAAGACAAAAAACACAGACCCTGGCTGCATCTTGATTTCTTTATATTTTGGCAGGATTCTGTAGTTTAAGTCCTTTTGTGGGCTGCCAGTTTTCATTGTTCCTAGTGATTTTAAATTTGTTATACCTGAATAGAAGTGTTAAGTGCGCTCTGAGTTTAATTGTTCCCCATCCTCCATTCTCTCGGGCCTCAAAAAGAATAAGCTCACAGTTGACTAGAAAGTACAACAAGCTTTCCAGGATCACTATTACAGGAAGTATTGTCCCTGCCCCGCTTCAACACTGTGTGAAAATCTGAGCAATTCCATTCAGAGCTACATAGACAAAGGTTTTAAAATGAAAAATTTTGATGACCCATTTTTTATTTGAGGTATGTTGAAGTTTACACTTGAACTGGGAGAAAGGTCTTTACAGATCATTAATTTATATTGTCACACCACTGCTGAACTGTCCTGGCTAGCTTTAGTGGATTTCAGGAAAGAATTCTCTTTTCTTCAATGTTCATATTTTTTTAAAAGTTAAGGAAAATACAACCTGTCAAACTACACAAGCAAGTCAGTAAATCTACAATATTAAAATGTCCTGGATCCAAGTCTACTTCATGAACACCCTCAAAAGGGTTAGTCAGAATGTCAGCATTCATTGACTATGGGTCCTAAAATGGAAGATGATGATGGGAGATTTTCCGTTGACTTGAATGGAAAACTCTGGATTGAGCGCTGCAGTTTAGAGCTTAATTTAATTTTTGGAACATTTAACAACCCTAACCTAGTCTTTTTGCTTTGCTATTGCGACTAAATGTAATGTTTACATGTTTATCCAAAATACACCAGGAATAAAAAAATTCGAAGCATCATAATGCAAACTGTATTAATTATGTTGTTTATTATAGTAGGACCAATAGGGCCCCTGCTAGGCTTGGTTTTTTTTTTTTTACACAAACACTTAAGTTATGTTTACATTGCAATTGGAGGTGTAATTGCAGCCTGGGGAGACATGCCTGTGGCTAAAATTAGGAGAGTAGCTGCAGTGACACAGGCTTCAGCATGAGTATGTACCTAGTGTTTCCGGTATGCTTGTACTCCTGAAGACATTCCTGCTGCACCCACTGCTGTCTTTAGCTATGCTTTTGTGGGTACATCTACCTGTGTTGCAATCACTCCTTGGATTGCAGTGTAGACCTATGCTTAGGGTAGGTCTACACTTACCTCCGGGTCCGGCGGTAAGCAATCGATCTTCTGGGATCGATCCCGGAAGTGCTTGCCGTCGACGCTGGTACTCCAGCTCGGCGAGAGGAGTACGCGGCATCGATGGGGGAGCCTGCCTGCTGCGTCTGGACCCGCGGTAAGTTCGAACTAAGGTACTTTGAATTCAGCTACGTTATTAATTGCATACCTTAGTTCGAAGTGGGGGGTTAGTATGGACCAGGCCTTAGTAAGAGACAGTTCTTGCTCTGAAGGTCGCAGTTTAATTAGACAAACCGAGTGGAATAAGGAAATACTAGTATTTCCTTTTCCCAGATGGGGAATTAAGGCACAGAGAAACTTGTTCAAGGTTACATAAGAAGTTTGTGACAGCAAGGATTTGAACCCACAATCAATATGATCATTCCTCTGAAATGAACATCTTAACCACGATGCTTAGTTCTCCAGTGCAGCCACTGTGCATCAGCGGAACGTGGATGCATTCATTCATGTGCCAAATATAGGGGAGAAAAGATGGGTGAGGTAATATCTTTTATTGGGCCAACTTCTGTTGGTGCGAGAGACAAGCTTTTGAGCCACACAGAACTGGTCTGAAAAAGAGCTCTGTGTGGCTTGAAAGCTTGTCACTCATATCAACAGAAGTTATTACCTCACCCACCTTGTTTCTAATACCCTAGAACCGACCCAGCTGTAACTGCTATGTGCCAAATATTGGCATTTTAATATCCTTGGTCCATGGTACACATTGTACTTTAAATATGCTAGATATAAGGTACTTTTTTACCCCCTATATAACTGGTATGTTAGGGAGCATACTGAAGGATCTGGCTAGTTGCAATCATTGTTAACAAAAGTTCAGAATTCTTAGTCTAAAAGGTCACCTGTCGATATGAATCAACAGACAAACTAATGTTCCACTCTCTTTCCATGTTCTGCTGTTGAAAAAGTTTAAATAACTGATCTCTCTTCTCACATTATCTTTTTTTCTGGTGATATTCATTAGTTTACGTTTATACATGTATAACATGCCCCTGCCTTCTATGATCTAAATAAATCTAAATGGAGTCCTGGAGATTCCCACAGCTTGAGCTGTGATTCTGATACCTTTAATCACACTGAACAGTATTTTACTCCACAGTTATTCCGTTGAAGTTAATTAATGGGACTAATCATGGAGTAAAGTGCTGCTTATCCAAATCTGGCCCTTAATTATGCGGGACTGGAGTGAAGGTAGCAAATGAAAAATACTCGTCTTCTGTGTAGTTGACATCAACTAGAATGCCATAGACCCAAAGAAATTTAGTCTCATCATTTAAGTAATCTAAGACTCCATGTTCAGTATTTCTGGCTTTCATGTGGCCCTGTTTTGTTTATTCATAGCATTTAAATTCTACTTCGGTGTATTCTGCCTTTGAGTTGCTGACCATGACTTTTGCCCTGCTGAACAATATGTTACTTCAGTGACTGAAAAAATAGATTTCAGCAACATTCACAGTAAAATCCTGGCACCACAGAAGATAATGGTAGTTTTGCCATTGACTTAAGTGGGGCCAAGATTTCACTCTCAGTGTTCAAGAAAATCCTGAATAATTGATTTCTCATCCTGTAACAACTTCTGTAAGTAATAATCTTATAGAATGAAAGAAAAACAAATAACTCCTAATTCTCTGGTGTAAAGGGCAAAACACCATTGAAATCAACACCAACAGAGAATTTGGGACTAAGTTAAGGCAATGTTAAGGCTGCACAATGAAGTACACAAAAGCCAGAAAATGGCAAATCCTGACACCTTATGCATATGCACTATGTCAGTCTCTAATTAGATCATTACATGTTATTTTTCAAATAATATTTATTTAAATTGCTAATTTTAATTATTTAGCACCTATCTTCGCATCATTTAGAGCCCACAGTTAGTGTTTTAAAATTTCAATACACTAAGTCATTTATTGAAATAACTAAGCAGGCAATTCCTCATTTCAAAGGAAAAATAGAGATATCAAACCCCTGAGCTCCAATTATACTCTCCTATAAGTTACAGCCCCTCTGCTTATGTGCCTGCATCTTTCCCGAAGGCTATATAATGATGATGCTACATGTGTACTCTAGATTTTAGGACCAATCTTTTTCCTTCATAAATGTTTAAAAAAGGACCATCTGATTAAAGAGAGAGGTTGATATTTATTTAGAATAGTTTGTCTTCGGAGCTGCTTTGTTGTCCTTTTATGATCTCCAGCTTCATAAAAAGGGAAAAGCAAACTTAACTACTCCCACAGGCAGAAGAGTGGAATTACTCGGTACCAAACTTCTGTTGTGTGATATCTAACCTTCCCTAAGCCCAAGTAAAAGAGTACCTAAGTTATGAAGTGATGCACCTGTTGATCATCGTTATATTGTGTTAAGTGGTACAGGGATTGAGAAAGGGAATTGTAGGAGTTGTGGAGTTCAGTGTGGGGAAGGGACAGAATGGCAACTGATCCTGCTGCATGCTACCGTCACTCCAGTCTTTTGTGTAGAAATTTTAAAAGATGTGCACTCTATATTAGGGAGGAGAAAATAAAATAAAATAAAAGGAAAATGACTGAGTTTTTGTTTTGTAGTTTTGCTACTGCTTTTGAGGTGATCATTAATCCATGATGATTTGTGACTTGCAGTCTTGGTTCTTTTTGTCTAAATCAGATTCAGAACTCTTCAGATTTTCCTACTCCTAGTAATTTACAGATGATTTTTTAAAATACATCTTAGCTGTGAAGCTACAGATACATTATGTTAATGAAGTAATATGCTGCTACTTTAGGTATGGTCATGTCTGTGATTAAAAGCTCTTCACATATGCATCTATCTCTTTAGCTGTTCCGCTGCTTCATTTGAAAATAACAGTGGCTATCAAAGTAACAAAAGGCTAGGTTGTACTCCTAAGGGAAGTAATTATAGCAAAGCAGATAGCTTACAAATGATAATTTTACCTTCTATTTCACTATGCTGCATCCAATATTTAGCACAGTATTACTGAAAGAGCCATAAACTTAATGTAGATTATGGAATGTAATAATAAATGAACATAAAGCAACGGAAAGCCGGCGTTTCACTAGACTTGAAATAAATATACTCTTACAATAGTTCAGCCACAGTAGAGAAAATTTCCAAGATTCAGTTGGATGCTTTTTTACTTTATCTGGATAAATGGTATATTGGTCCACGGATGCACATACCAAACTTCAACTGGTTATTTTCGAAGCTGGGCATTTGTTGTTAGGACTTAGTGTGTCTGAATGGGAAAAGCTGCATAAACCAGAAATGTGTGCAATAATTTGCACACACGGGAATATGTAGACCATCCATCAGATCAAACCCTCCAAGGCTGGTGTCTCTTTATATGAAAGGCTTTCCACATCCATACTAATTTGGGACTTGGTCTTGATTATGGTAATAACTAGGCCATAAATACTTTGCATGTCTGCATTTGTCTAGCTGAGCACAGATCTACTTATGGTCTTACCAAGATACAGCTCTATGATTTGTACTTGCTAAATTACATGCCATTGCTCTCTCCTCTCCTTTCCTCTCTCACACACAGACATAGCAGTATCAATTAATCAGTTTTCTGAAAACATGAATCACATAGTTTTTGTCATGCAAATGGAAAATCACATATGCTTAGTGTTACACAATGCACTTGTATTGATTTAACAGGTGTTAAGAATTCACATCTTGTGATTTTCTCCATCGTTTCTGTGAACTCATGAAACCACATTACAGTTATGAAAGGCACAAGGCATCAGTGAGAGGACATACATTATGCAGACAGGTCTGAAGGATTGTTCCCTAATAGGCCTTAGTTTTTGCAGACTTTTTCTCCTGCTCCTAGCAAAGTCAATGGGCTAGATTCACCAATATGATCTCAGCCTTAGCACTGTCCGTGTGATGCATAGGGACCATACAGAAATGGCATAAATTACAGCAGTCCCTAGGCTCGGCTAACAAATTCCAGGGCTAGCATAGATCATTTTTCAGAATCAGAGCTGTAATCAGCTCCTTGGAAGTTCTCCCCACTTCCCTACATTGAGTGGAACTTGGACAGTGGGAGAATCTGGTCTATTAGAAGTTTTCAAAGGGAGAAGGATTAGACCTAATTGTTTAGCTTTACAGGTAGTATTTTTAGAGAGGAGAGTTCTTGGTAGTCCTTGTGAATAGAAAGGTTTCCCTAGGTTAGGTGCCTGATGAAAGGGGGTACAAGCAAGAGGTGTTTAGGTAATCCTTCATATTACACAAGATTGTTACTGTTGATCATCGTAGTGAGCACAGATCTATAGTACTAGTCGCCACCAGTATTTCCAGTTAAGCAATGGGAAGTCAGGGTAGGTGGCATTTCCTATTCTGTAGATGTGCTGATGCTGACTGTCCTGATCAATATTAATTTCTGCTCCTGTTCCATGTTCTTCAGTCTTATATAGTGCACTGGTGGTTTGCTTTGTTCTGATTACAGCCCTGGTGAGCCCCTTCTGCTGCCACAAATATACACTGAATGTTGGCTGGAAAAGATGCTGGTTTTGAAGCATGTTACCTAAAACCCAGATTTTGGTGCAGAAACCTTTTGAAGACTCCAATCTGTATACCAATGAGTGCTCCAGATCATATGATGGGAACATATGTCTCATAGAGTTTATAAAAAAGAAAAGAGCATATGCTGTTTGGAAAAATAGCTTCATGATTCATATGCTAATGTCTGCTGTTAATTGATACTTTAATACATATTTGCCAGATCACTTTAGTAAATAGTCATACTGGCTATTCATTGATTAAAATAGTGTTTCATTTAATTTTGCTGCACATGAGTAACACTTCACTATATAAAATATGAGCAACTTCAGTGACTGATGTGTTCATTATATTTGGTGGCCAATAATGATAAATATATGTATAATAAAATAACTCAGAAAAGATGCATTATGTAATGCGCACATCACACTTCATTTTTGTATTCTAGGTAAATACAGTGGCATATATGCCTGTCTGCACATTTCATAATTATATATTCCAACCTCGTGTCACAAAAGCTCTTTGCTCAAGTGCAACGTTAATGGACTTTTTGCTGTTAATACATAAGTTGCATTACAGTTTGGAAATATTTTTCGGTTTGAACAGACATGAATGCTATGTACACATACATGTCTTTCAGGAATGTGTGTTACACAAGAATAATTCTTTCAGATCTCAAGGTTCTAAGCACTTTTGTATATAGTTTGACTCAGAAGCTACTTGATACCCATTAAGTATGTTTGCACAGTGATATTATAGCAGAAGATAGTATTTTTGAAAATTTTAAAAAAATCTATTAGTGGGCTCCACAGAATCAGGCTTGCTAGGTCTGAAGTTTAAATACTGTAAACAGCAAAGGATCCGAGGTGTGTGTTTCCATAGGGGGGCAGCATTGTATCAAAAAGAAAAACAAAAGACAAATAGGCAGTTTGCCTGAGTTCTGGGCTTGTAATTAAAGTGTTCACTATGAGGGAAGCAGATAGTGGCTCAAATCAGACTAATAAATCTGAGGGTTAATAACACGTTAGTCAGATCAGCATGCCCCATAATCACTGGTGTTGATCCATTTGTCTCTTTTTACATGGCATATTGATTTTAACCAAGAATTCATCAAAGAATAAACTTTCATAAAACTCTGCTTGATATTTTATCCCAATGGCTATGCAGCTATTAGTAAGTTTCCCAACAAAATTAACTACTGGCATTATAATTTAAAATATTCTTGAAAGGTCACCTTTTGTGTTTTCATGGCATTTCTTATTACTGGCTACCTAATGAATTGCAAGAACAAGGCTCTGCTACTGAGATTGCAGGTGACTGAAACTGCTGACAAATGGCTGCAAAGCACAGTCTTCTGGGGCTTGTGTCTGGCTTTGCTTTCTTCTCTCTCTCTGTTACAGGAATTCTTTTTTTTTTTTCTTCTTCAGTCAGGCAGGTGTTTATATGCACTCGCTTACCTACCTTGCCTCAGAGGGCCATTGCAGCTGATGGAGAATCATCTTTATTAATTCTGCAGAACAGGGAATATGCAAGTGTATTGGCAGATTCTGATACCCAGGTGTTTTTTTTTAAAGAGGCAGGCAATTATATTGTGTCTAAAATGAATTGGTTCTGATATTTACATGGCAAGGATTTGTAAACATGTTAAAACTTCAAATATATTTTTTTTAAATCTACTATGGATTAGGAGCGTCTCATTAAATAAATTTTAGAGCAATTTCAAACGCTGGCACTCGCTTTCTGTTGAACTATAACACCGTTTATTTTTCTCCAGTTCATAAAAGTTCACCATATTGTCAATATTTTCAGACTATTAAAAATGAGATGGATGCAAACAAGTATATTTAAGAGCGACTGATGCAGCCTCTGTGGTTTCTTTGCTTGTTTGTGTGACTAGTTCAAGGGATGCTGTAAGGGGAAACAGCCCACTGTTACTTCTACAGAATTACTAGGTTAAAATTTCCAGATCTACTGGCTGGATTGATTTGTTAATTAGAACAATCCAGTCTGAAAGGGGAGGTGTAGCAATCAGATCAGAAGATTTTCATCTTCAGTCTTGTACTGCAAGAAGGATGATCAAAGCCACTGTGAGAATAAATTTGTGATACTATTGCTATAATAAGCCCCTGCTTTCAAATGGCTTAGACCTCAGCTATAAAATTCTACGTGGACAAGAAATCAAATATATGGGGCTACATTTGCACAACTTTCAACATCATATGCACTTGTATGAAATGTAAAATGTATTTGTGCAAGAACAGAGATCCACTGTGTACAGATGTAGACATATGCAGCCATGGAAAATATGCCTTGTTGGTGCATGCACAACTGCAATGAACTCATGCCTATACCATGCTATTTTTGCACAGGAGAACAATTTGGGCAGAGTGAGTGGAGTCATGATTATAGTCAATGGAAAAATCCATTGGCAGGATTTATCATAATCGGACACATTTAGAGAAATAATGACAAGTATGGGTGAATAAAACTTGTGGAAATGTGTATTCGTGTGAAGAGTCACACCCAATGTGCTCATGCCAATGCCTTGGAAGTCTGTCATGGAATACCATGTGACCAATCACACCTCAAATATTGCAGCACAAATATCAAATGCCAAGGGAATACTCATATTGAACATTGCTCCAGCAACCCATATGCTGCAATTTATTTGCCCAAAACATTAATTGAGCAGACTCGAATGGTGTACAGATTCATAAGTGTCCCAGTCTGTTGAAGGTCAATTCATGAAAAGAAACTAAATGTATTAATGTTGTTGTTATGAGGATCCAAGTTTAGGTAAAGCAATATGAGAGAACATTTTCAAATCTGTGCAAGATTTAGAAAATCTGATACTCAGGACCCTGAACAGCCGTGGGGAAAATGATATCATGTGCAACCTTTGTGCAACAGGATCAGTGAAAACAGTAATTTACCGTTGCTATTATAAGAAGAATGAGTCAATACACTTGTTTTCTACAGATACACAAACATAGAGGCAATTCATGCATGAAGTGTATTTTAATCCTGGCTAATTTTATATCAAATTTAAGAGAGAGAGAGCCAAACGTATGGTGTGGGAAAGGAAAAAAAGCTACAGAAATGCCATGGAAAGAGAGATTGGTATGAACTGCATGAAAGAAAAAGGTGGTGCTTTCCCCCAACTTAACTCCTCTGCAGTCAGTGAATGACCCCACCTACTTTAGAAGTGAGGGGAAAAACAACTCTACATGGAATGTGTATTGTTCAGACACCATTGGGCCCGACTCTGTTGCTCAGTTCTCTGGGCAGGGATGAAGGGGGTGGAAGGTAGCTTTAGGCAATCTTTGTTTTTCTCATATTCTGAGGCCATGCAGGAGTCGTGGGAAGCAGAAAATAGCTGGGGGGGTGGGGGTGGGGGAGAGATACAGAGGTTAATGGCTTCTATTTAATGAAAATGAAACTAAACCTGAGAGAATTGGATGCATTCTAATGTTCTTTGAAAATCACAAGATAGGTATTGGACCTGTGCTTTGTCACTGAAATCAATGAGTGTCTTGGATGCACAGACAATGCATGATTACGCTTGTGACTATGCAATGTATATGCATTTGCTACCAAAAACGTGATAGTGCATCCTCTCATCCTACTGATTTTTGAAATAAATAATTTTTTCTCACTTGCAAGTACATATACTGGTTGGACAGACCTCAGTTAAAGGACTGGTCTGTAATTTTTTGTTGATTTTTGTCCACATAAAGATTCAGCCAACAATTCTTGAAGAAAACCTGTTTGGCTGGTTTTAGTAATGAAAATATGAAACAAGGGACCAATCTGGATGTTTTAAAAGATTTTTGTATTTGTGCCCAAGATCTTTAAGAATTGATTGTATAGAAGAGCAATAAACACTAATGGGAGTGAGAACAGTAGTTCCGTTGCCCTTTTAAAAAAATAGTGGATTTCTATTTATAACAAGTGAGCTATTGAACATGTATGGTGGTTTTGATTGCTCAAAATGTTCCCAAAGTTTTATGTATTCAGGTTCACTGCTAATGTCTGACTAATTTATTTCTCAATGAATTTCAGTCCATGAACTAAAATATTTGTCTACTTGGATTTATTTTTCTAGATGGTAAACTACAGCAGACACCGTGCTACTGCATTTTAATCCATGCATTGAATTACTGTTTGCAGAACAAAGGTGCTGCGTCAGATTCCTCCCTGGTGTAACTCCATTGACATTAGCCGTCTCTAACTCTGTTAAAGTCAATGAGGTTATATTGAAGGTGAATTTGATTCAATGGGCCTGATTCTCTAGTACAACCACTTACACCTGAGACTAACATTAGTGTTCTACAGTCACATTGCCCTATTAGCACAAGTGTAGATGATTAACAGTGGAAAATTAGGCTCAAAAACTAGTGTCTACAAAAAAGGAAATTTGCACAGTCACATTTTTAGACTGACAGAAAATCATGAACGCAAAGGAGATTCAGAATGAAATATATATCACAACCTTCAGTAGCTGAGCACAACAAGCCGTCCAATTAACCAGTTTCTTGAAGTGCTCTTGTAACAGGCTTGGAAATGTTAACTAAGTTCAGCTCATTCACTAAGGCCTCCTAGATATATGAAAAGAGGGAATGTCTACCTAGAAAGTGGATCAAAGGTGTGGATTGAGCACACTGGAGGAAGGAACCTAGCAGCAAATATGCGTGAGAAAGAAAGTTTAAGCTGAACTTTTATTTCATTATTAATTTTGTGTTCAGGAAAAAAACCCTCCAGTTTGGAGGTGAGTTTGGATTCTGCATAGAGTGTGGACTGTTTTTTAGAGAAGAATGAGAAAGGCATGAGCTCACTGACCCACTGTGCTTAAGCATTCAAAGATAGATGGCATATGTCTCAGTTAAAAGCAGATACCTGGTATTCTGTTGCAGCCATAAGAGTTTTTTCAGCTCTTGTGAGACTTTCATATGTAAAATCCTATTGTGGTAAAATAATAAAGTTATGACAATTAAGGAAACCCACAAAAGAAGGAAATTCAGAGCACAACTCACATCCTTCATTCAAAAAGAACAGGAGTACTTGTGGCACTTTAGGCTTTCGTGGGCTACAGCCCACTTCTTTGGATGCATCGAAGAAGTGGGCTGTAGCCCACGAAAGCTTATGCTCAAATAAATTTGTTAGTCTCTAAGGTGCCACAAGTACTCCTGTTCTTTTTGCGGATACAGACTAACACGGCTGCTACTCTGAAACCTATCCTTCATTCAGCTTGTGTTTAACCATGGCAGCCCGAACACACCTTGATCAGGGAGTTTCAGAACATATCCTAATATTTATAGTACTCAAACACAATAGAGTTAGGTCAGAATGGCATCTTAACCTCTTAATTTCTTTGCTTTTCTCAGTTTCAGTGCAAGGTGGAACCTTTACATTTTTAATGTGTTTTTACAGATACTATTAGATTTTCTATTTTCTTTGTGTAACAAGAAGCAGAAGTGCTATTGGACACTTCCCTTGACATCGTATTCATACTGAGAAAATAGAACTGAAATGTCAGTGGAATATGGCATGGAAACATCAGATGACATTTTGAAAGCTATTAGAAAGTAGAACTTGTTGAGAAATTTTCAACAAAATATTGTCATTTGCAGACAAGAAGATCATCAAAACCAAAACTTTCCGCAGGAATACACCAATTTCAACAAAACTCTTATCAGGAAAAGTTTCTCATGTACAGAATCGAGTTTTTGGTTTCCAACATCCCAGGTGCATGCACTAACTACTGGGCTATTGGCCATTCAATACAAGGGCTCTTGCTTTTCATGTTAATTAGTGAAAAAGTTTGAAAGGTCTTGATTTTTTTTATATTGATACAGAACACATTTTGAAACTTCAGAATTGTTTTTCATCTAACCCTAGTCACAAACTCATTGAGATATCTTCAAGACTCTGTGCAGCATTGCCACTTCCTACTTAGCTGCCTTGTGTCTGACAATGTTTTTCTCTACCTCCTTTACTCCAGTAATGATGCCAGCCTCAATGCCCTGTTAGTCTGATTATTCTACAACTCCCTCTCCAGGTTTTCTTCTACATGTGTGGAACAGTCATCATGAGCTGGAGTGGGAAAGCCATTATCTGTTATGTCCTGCTGCTACTGATATACTACAATTACAATAAGTGTGTAGTTCTCAGAATCTGGCAAGCTGCTTCCATATCCCCTAGCTGGCAGGCCCTAAAAGCCCCCCTCCCCCCGATGGTTTGTGCCTAGGCCATAGTACTTGATTATCACAGCACTAGTTAGCTAAACAAATTTAATCCAAAAATGTATTAAAATTGAGTCCTCTGCTAACTCCCTATACTCACTGTTGTAAATCTGCTGGGTTTTTATGGCTGTTATAAACCCCTAACAAGTGAGGCTGCAACTTGAGCTGTGTGAATATCTAAGAAAAACGAAATCCATGCAAAACTCAATTAGCTTCCAGTTTTGTTACCAAACCAAAACTCAGCTCGGATTTTCAGCTGGGTTTGGTGAGGTTCACAAACCTTTCAGTAAAGCTGGGTAGAGGTTACCGTAAAACTGGGATAAGCCTTTTCACCCATTTCAGGCTTTTAATTATTTCCCTAAGTGACCTCATTACAACAGTAGACCTAGGACACTTGTCTGGACTTGCTGCTGAGCTATTTCTCACCTTATTGCTAAGACCTGATGTTTGGGTAAATTTAAATGCACTTACTTATACTGACAACATGACTGCAATATGTACAATTATACTGATACTCTTCCTCCTTACCTTTCTTTTTCACCATTTATCTCTTTATCCTCTCAGGAATGAGGTGGAAGACATTAAATTTGCAGTAACTGTCTCTGTGCTCTGCTGGCTAGCCTCAAAATTAGGTCCCAGGAAGTGTTCCATTGACTTCAATGGCCATTGATTCAGGCCTAAAATGATTAGCTCTCACACAAGATTTTGTCCCTATCACAAAATCTGAAGCTCTAAACTTTGAGGGTGAACTGAAATATTTCTTAGATTGTAAGCTCTTTGCGATGTGCCTTCCTTCATCTCTGTATAGTGTCTAGAACAATGAGTTTCATTCCTGATTTTGGCCTTGGGATGCCAGCAACTTTGCCTCAAGAATTTGACTCTAATCAGAGACCAAGGCAGAGAAAGAACTCCCCTGCTGCTCACACAGCTCCCTTTCCAAGGTCCGCTACCTTCACAGAAAACAGGACCTAGTAAAAAACTAACACAGCTTGTCCTCTCAAGACTAAATATTTGCTCACTAGCTAAGAAAATTAATTTGGAAAACTGGAACATTGTCACCTGGTGAAACTTTGCATAACAATAGTAATTAAATGTTTTTATTTTATTATATATTTTTCTATAAATCTGTAAAAACTAAAATGCGTTGGTTCTGATATCTGACATTCTCTTGCCTCTATCTTGTCTGATCGTCCCCCATGGCAATGTATCTATCTGCAGAAATTTTTAAAAGACTAACAGAGACCTAAATCGTGGCACTCCTTGTACCATATCACTAGGTGGTTCTGAGGCCTAACTTAGTTGATTCTAATTTAATAAAAACTCTGAAAAAGTTTTTAAAAATAGTGTAATAGTCACATTGTTCTAAAAAAATAAAGTGGATCAGAAAATGCACATATTACAAATTTAATGTGCAGAGATGGGAAATAAATGATTAGCTAGCTAAAAGCAGCTGTTTTAAACTGCAGGATACTGGATTTCTAAACTGATATCTTAGCAGGAGTGTCATTATGTAAAGGCCATCAAAAGTTTATTTTCTTATTATTTCATTTATATTGGTGCAGATTTAAAAAAAAAAGATGAACACTCCGTTACAAAAAACTATATTGAGTTTATTGCAAAAAGTGCAGCTCTCTGTCTGAAAAGATGTAATTTCTATTTTGGGAGTTTGTTAAACTACTTTAAATACAAAATGCTGGGGAAATTGAAGACTCTTTGCATACTTATCTAAGAGCATCCTGCCCACTATGCTGAAGTATCATTTGAGGAAGGGAGTTTTTTTAATAGAAATGATGCTGTAAGATCTGTATTTCTTACTGTCATTTTAACACTATTTCTCAGGGTACATCCAGGAATGGACAGGAGTATGAGAAGTGATATGACACAAATGCAGGTAAGCAAAGTAGATTTTGTAGGACTCTGCAGAAGTAGGGTGCCCCTGACACATTCATTTAAGTGTACTTAGTGCTGGATTGATAATCATGGAGACTGGGGCAGATCCTCAGCTGGTTTAAATTCAGGTCTTCTCCTGAAGTCTTATGCTTTTCCAAACATAGGTACAATCACAAGCAGTGGCAGGGTAAGGGTCCAACCTTACCAAGCGCTTTATCTCCTGACATAAAGGCACCTCCTTTTGAGGTAGAAGAAATATATTCTCCATGCCCTTGAAGTCCTCGGCCAATGTGACTGCCAAAAAGGATGATTTTAAACACTTTCATCCTTCAGAATAAAGCTTTATATTGAAGTAATTTCCATACATGGTATACAAGTCAGACTAATAATCTGCATTTCCAAGATATGTTTGGCACATCTGTTAGTCTTAGAATTCTAATTGAACCGATTGCATAGTTGTATCTCTAGCAGGGCCGGCTCTAGGCACCAGCTCAGCAAGCAGGTACTTGGGGCGGCCAAGGGGAAGGGATGACACGTTGGGCTCTTTGACAGCAATTCGGTGGCGGGTCCCTCTCTGAGGGAAGGACCTGCCGCCTAAGAAGAAAGCGACGCCGTGGAGCTGCCGCCGAAATGCCGCCAATCACGATTGTGCCTTTTTTTTTTCCCCCGCAGCTTGGGGCAGCAAAAACCCTGGAGCTGGCCCTGATCTCTAGAATTTCCAGTCTCTCCATTCAGTTTGCATAAGAAGAACCAAACATTAATAGAGGTTTAAATTGCCTGAATAAAAATAAAGATTGCAGAATCAGGCCCCAAGTTGATTAAATAGTTTCATAACAAAAACATCAAAATAAAAGGAAGAGAGACAGAAGTAATTACAAGGATGATAAAAAGCATAAATAATGCAGCATCCTCATTTGATTCCCCCTCCCCCCCGAATGAAAGGGAGAAATAACACAAACTACAATAGCCATTAACAATTATTAGTTATTACATGGTAGAATTAATTTAATTATCTTTATTTTTTCATAAATGTCTGTATTTTCCTTTGGGAATTAGTTGTTCAGGTGCTTTTGAAATCCCCTTTGGCAGCTATTTGCATCTTTAGGCACCGTTTAAAAAATTTTGGCCTTAGGTTCTTTCATCTGGTTTCAGCAATAGCAAGGAAGGAAATGAAAAGGCAAAGTACAAGTACATACCTTTCCTTTGTAACTCACCTCATCTGAAAGGAAACAGAGGACACCCTCTGCTCCTGTCAGATTTATATCGATTGAATGAATGGATGATTATAATAATCTAAGCCCATGGCCCAGCAAATAGTTGAAGCCAATGGGATTACTCATATGCTTGGAGTTAAGCATGTTCATGAAGTGCTTTGTTGGATCCAGGCTTCTATATTTTTCAGCTTTGTTTCCTGAGCAGCCATCACCTGCCTTAATACCCTTTTTAGATCTATGAAAACCACATGCAGTGGTTGGTGGTGTTCCGGTGTCTTTTTCTGGAGCTCTTGGACATTAAAGATGTCAGTGGTACTATTTCCTGCCCCAAAACCACAATGGCTCTTGGGTAAAACAAACTGATTCTGTGTTGCTATCTCTGATAACTTAATTGCGAGTATCATGATATTTGGTATTTGTTTTAAGGCCCAGTTCATGGGAGCAAGTTAATACATGAAAATCTCAGCTTTCATTTTTTTTTAAAAGGCAAGATTCTAACCTTCATGACTGCAGAAAACAGCCTGAAAACACAAACTGAGTGCACCCTAAGGGCTCAGAAGACAAATAAAAATACCTCAACACTGATTATTTTTTAAATCTCATGATTTCCACTTATGATCTTATAGAGCTTGAGTCATGATTTTTGAATGCTTGGGGATGGCAATACTGACTCTCATCTGCTTGGATCTCAAGCAATCTGTGTGCTTAGGGGCTGATCACATTCCCTTGTGAACAGGGTGGGGACAAACTACATGTTGGTGATGGAGGATTTTTAAGGAATCTCCCTGAGTTGATACCTAAAGAGCTACCCTATATATACATGTCTCGCACTGCAGAGAATTTTGACCCACAGTTATTTACCTGCCTTTTCAAAATGTGTTTAAACTCTTAATCCACATAAATGGAAAAGTTTTTCCTCAGATATACGTGAGCATTGTATTACTTATGTGTAACTCAATGTATGTCACCAGTGTACATAGAGTTTACATAGTTTTAAATGTCACATTTCATGCAGTGTTGTGCACAGTGCTTCGTCTTCTATCTTTTTTTTATGATATTGACAAACAAGAAGAAGCTTAATCCTTCACTGTCTCTCATTTCTTTGTTCTCTAATGATGTGGTTAAGAATAAGACAGCACCTGTTTCTTCAGACAGGCTTGAGTGTTTGAGTGGTGCTCTACTTCATGCCTCAGCTGCTGTACTTTCATTTCCATCTTGCTGACTAGTATATCTTCTATGAGGGTGCAAATTATTTCCCCCCTGTGGATAACACTCTTGATGTATTTTAAGCAGCACTTAGAAGCATTAGGCTGTGTTCTGTTATTTTGTGTGTGTCACTTCTCATGTGTCCTTTCCCTTTCCTCTCCAAAGTGCAGGAACATGGTCTAGTGATTCGAGTACATTACGGGTATTGTCAGTGCAGATGAAAGTCCTCTTGCTAACAATGTGTACAAGAACGAGCAGAAAGAAAACGATCAGCGCTAAGTATAAACACTGTTGTGTCAAGGCTTTGTGCATGTTGTTTTTTAAAGTCTAATTGCTGCATTTCACATCCACCAGATGTTTCATCTAACCACCATGACTGAGTCCTATTTGATGCCTACTACTATTAATAAAGGGGAAAGAGTTACTAAGCAAGTTACTTATTGGATTAATTCTTTACAACAAATTTCATAATGCCATATATGTGTAGAATAGAAGTGGAGTAAACTAGCTTTGCAAGATATATACTGAAGTCCACCCAGGGGTCTGAGAGAAAGAGCAGATCCATAGGATGCAATTTTCAAAATGACCTGTTAAAATGTTGTTAGTTTTGCATGCAGAAATCCAACCTGTGCATTCTCACATTGGAATAGTGGATAACCTACCTCCCCATTAGATGTTGATAGTAGTATACGGCTCGATAGTATTCATCACCATATACTTTATGACAGGTTTCCATGCCCCATTTTGGGTTTATGTCCCACCCTCCATCCCCGTTTCTGGTTGTGTACAGGTTTGGCACCATCAGCCATTTTGAGAAAAATATTATTTTTGGATGCAGGAATGTGTGACTGTGTTTTGACACTTGGGCTATATTTTTAGAAAAAAGTATGAAAGATTAGAGAGAGAGAGAGGACTTAAAGATTTAAAAAAAGATTTTTGTTTAGGTTTAGTAAGGAGAGATGGTTTTAGAGGAAAAAAGTTTGAAATAAAGTATTGAGTTGAGAAAAGCTAGATAACCTGTGTTCAGTAACAGTGCAAAGGGGTATTAAAGGAAAAGACCAAGGCAGCAAGCTTACCCCTGTGGCTGCCCAAAGGGAAATGATAACTATTCTGGGGGCTGCAAGCTTTGGGAGCAAACCCTGCCTCTCAGTCGGACCAATCAGATGCACCAATGTGCTGCTTACTCAGAGGAACTTAATGTGGTTTGTCATACATAAAGGTAATAAATTCGTTGTTGCTGCCCTGGATGGGAATACAGCACAACAGTGGCATGTAGTAGTCCCCCACTAACTGATGTTCAATTATGTCCATGAAAACATATAAAGAGTTAACCTCCTCCTCCCATGATGTATGTGGGGTGGGGTGCTATCTTACACAGTTGATTCCGAATTGTTCCCAGTGTTGCTGCCAATTTTCTGCGTGTGGGGAAAAAAGTACTTTTCATTGTTTTGCTTTTAATTGAACTCGTCTGATCACCGCATTGTAAATGACGCTGACCTTCGGTTTCTTGGAATCTTTGTTGATATTCTTGTTGATGCTCTCTACTAATTGCTGAATGCTTGAATAATAACTGGCTTATACATTGTAGGACCGAATTTCTTATTTTGATGCTATCACAAATGGTATATCGTGAAAGAGCATGTTCCACAAGTGACAATAATGAATTTCTGATAAAGCGACATCCCAATAACCATTCAATTTTAAAGGCTTGGCCAATTTTATTATAAAATTGTAGCCAGTGTTTTGAGAAAAATCCCTCGTGAAGGCATTGCTAGGTAAGGTAATGTAAAAATCCCATTAGTCATTTCCCCCCTTATTACAGGCCTTGAACTTGAGACACTTTAATCCAACTGTTAGATTTTTTTCAGGCCATTCTTTCCTTTTCATCATAAATTATTCATTTCTCCCCTGATCTTTGTTCACTAGAATCTTTTTTATCCTGTAAACGCAGTCCTGGTTAGGGTTTACTTTTTGTAATTCTTTTTGGGGTAAAAGACCTTGAGACTTTCTCTTCTCTGTAATCTTTTAATATGTATACAGGTTGCTGTCCTCATGATAACAATCACGATAAATATTTAATTGGTAAAGGTTTGCTGATATCCCTTTTCAAAAGTAACCTTCATTTTAGACACTCTTTCGTGATCCCCTTTCTTAAAAACCACTCATTGTACCTTTATTTTAAAACTATCCCCGTATATGGTTTTCCACACACTCAACACTTTAGCATGTGTCACATTGATTGGGTGTCCTCTGATAGTTCTGTGATCACTTTTGTTACCATCTATGAAGGCCTGCAGCATGTTGATATATCAAAACGTGCTACAGGCGGTAAAATACCTCCACATCTTTGATTTTAAAGTTCTGTTAAACCTCTTCATGACCTCTGCCTTGACTTCATTATTGGTAACAAAATGGTGTACTCCTTGTTACTTAAACAAAGTCTTTAAAGCTTTGTTTAAAAACCTCTTTCCCTCGATCTGGCTGTAATTTTGAGACAAGCGGCCTTGTCTAAAAATGGCAATAAATGCCTTTGTCACCTTTTCCCCGGTCTTATTCTTAAGGGGGACTGCCCAGGCATATTTAGACAAAATATCTAACACTATTAAAATATATTTATGACCATTGTTGTGGTTAGAATAGGGGGACATATCGACCAAATCCGCCTGCCATTGCGTGTTCACATCAGACAAACAGTTTTATTTCTTTCAAATTTAATTCTTGCTGGTTTATGTAAAGTGTAAGTATCTTGATCCATAAGCCAAGCTGCAACCTGCTCAGTTTTACCGTGCTTTTTAGCAGCCTGAAATAAGGGTGTTACACCCCCAAAGCTCCCAACGTCTTTGGGGGAGTAATTTTCTTTAGCAACCCTGACATTTCTGAGCTTTCTTACTTTAAAACACAGGTGTATATATAGATATATAGGCAAAACACAAGCTTGGTGGGTTTTGTCCCCTTTATTTAATACAGAAGCAAAGTAATATAGGAGGCGGCTAAGCAGGTCTTTTTTTATTTTATTTTACATTGCATCTTAATAAAAATTCAGGCTTATTTTTTTGACCCTTTAGGGTAAGGAACTAGCATGTAAAAAGTTGTATAATTCATTTTACAAACTACACACCAATCAGCCAATTTTTGATGGCACCTTCTTTGTAGGCTTCAGACATAATTATGTTTAGGACCCGGACTACATTCAGATGAGAAGAAATATATCTCCTCTGATGAAATATTTCTGAATGAGCCCAAGACAAACAAGCATGGCTGAGTTGATTGGGAGTGTCTGTTGCGTAGGCTGCACAGTTTTTAAAAAGCTCTCTTTTGAAACAGTGGTAAACAGTTTTTTACTACAAGGCCCTAATAACGTCAGTCATAACATCATCTTCACAGCTCTATTGATCAACCTCCTTACTTTTTTACATTTTTTTTAAATCATGCTTCATGATTTCATGCTTTCAACAATTTGTTTTAAAGGCTGCCTTACCTCTACCTTAGAGTCTGCGTCCTCCAAAGTTGGCAACAAATTTTTCCCAAATGCTATCCTTTTCCTCTTTTACAACTGAGCACGACCCCATAAAGTCTTCCTGGTTCTTCGGTTCAATTTCAGGCTGAAATGCAGGGTTCGGCATCGGGGCTGTTTCTTTAGCGAAATAAGTGTAAGCGAGTCTTCTCTTCTGAACATGAGCAGGACCACCCAAAAGCAATTCAGGCTTCTTGACGTCTATAGGCATCTTATAAAAGGACATGGCAGTTGTGTCTAGGCTCCCAACTTTAAAACCATAGCTCACAAAAATACACTGTTTTATACACATGGTCAAACACTCATTGGCTAGAGTTTTTCCAAAATAATCCACTCTGCATTAGCCCATTTCTGACAGGAGGTGGTGGCTCTTGTTTTAAAATCTTGGTATGATAGGATTGGTTCAAAAAGAATGCATTTTATGACGCAGATGTAGAACAGCTCTGATTGGTCCAACCGAGAGGCGGGGTTTGCTCCCAAGGCTCGCAGACCTCAGAATAGTTATTTCCCTATGGTCAACTGCAGGGGTAAGTTTGCTACCTCACTCTTTTCCTTTAAAACCTCTTTGCCCTGTGTTACTGAACATAGGTTCTCTAGCTTTTCTCAACTTGATACTTTATTTCAAACTTTTTTCTCTAAAACCCTCTCTCCATACTAAACCTAACTAAAAATCTTTCTTTTTAAAAAATTGTTAAGTCCTCTCTTTCTATTCTTTCATAGTTTTCTCTAAAAACAGCCAAACGTCTCAAAACACAGCGGCACAACATTTCCCCTATCCCATAATAATAATAAATCTTTTAATGGCTGATGGTGCCAAACCTGTACACAACCAGAAACGGGGCACAACCAGAAATGGGGACAGAGGATGGGACATAAACCCAAAATGGGGCATGGAAACCTGTCAAAAAGTATATGGTGATGAATACTATTGAGCCATATACTACTGTCAATTTTAATGCAAAAACAGATTTTCTGAATACATATTATGCCCAAAATTGTGGGAACAATTTTAGAACTGGGAAGCCAAATGGTGAAGCCATTTGAAAATGTGGCCCCTAATGTGCAACCACAGTAGAAGCAGTGCGCATTCTACCAGATCAGTAGACCCTAACAAAAGGAAAAAATACTGAATTCAGCACCAATTCCATAATATCATGTAAACAATCCAGATATAGGGAATTCCATAGTTGTCCTTGATGTAAACTGCAATACGCTATTGCTGTCATTACTTTGATTAATTATTACCATAGTGCCTAGGAGTCCCAGTTTTGGACCAGGGCCCTATACAAGCACAGAACAAAGAGTTCCCCCTCCCACAAAGAACTGACAATACAAGTATAAGACAAGGGCCAAGAGATACAGAGACAGGAATACAAGGAAACAGTGAGAAGACAGACATGGGGTGCAGGAAGGAAGATAACACACAAGATTAAACTCATCATGTTGTTTCTGTGACTACTTTGTGGGAGGGTGGGTTTACTTAGGAAGGGAATCAGCAAAATGGGAAGGGAAGAGCATGAGAGGGGCAGGTTGGGAAGAAGAGGATAAGAGGTGCAGGTGTGGAGTGCAGCTGAGGTGAAGAGACTGTGAGGGGGAAGAAGGTAAGGGGAGGTCTGGAGCAAACAGCCAGTGCAGAGACAGTCAGAGAACATTATTCAATTTTGATTGGAATGTCCAGAGGTCCCTGCTTTGGTTGCTTCTGTGTCTTCCAGCTGGAGTTTATGGTTGGATCCTCTGCAGATTTCCCCCAAGCCTGGTGGTGATGGGGACTTGCTTGATATTTCTCAAGGGCTCCAAAGTTCCATTACAATCTATTGGTTAAAAATAAATGTGTTTTGTAAGATTCCATTAAAAACATCATTTCTTTAAAACAAAAGTAAACCTGGCTTGTTTTATGTGTTATGCAGCACTGGAAATTTTGCATGTAATTGATATCATTACAAAAAAAGAAAACAAAAAACAAGTGCTGCTACACCATTCAGCTAGTGCTTCTTATGTAATCTTCTCTGATTACTTATTAGTGGAAGACTAGAAGCCAGAATATTGTAGAGAGAATACTGAAGCCGGGAACAGCTAGGAAAGCAATTGCCAGGTGTTAGTTAAAAGAATTGCATTAATGATATTATCTACAACCACTGACTTTGCCTACTTATTCATAACATTACTTTTCAAATAAAGAGGAAAAAATGAAAGGGGAGGTGAAGCATCTTCTAGTTATTAAAGCAAAGACTGGCAGTTAATGGATTGTTCCTGTTTTTAGCTCTGCCATAGACTTAATGTATAGCCATGGGTAAGTCATGTAATCATTCTGTGCCATAGTTTCTCTCTCAATAAATTAAGAATAATACTTATATATTGGCTAAGGGTGCTGTGAAGCTTAATTTATGAATGTTTCTAAAACACATTCTGATCTTAAGGAAGAGAGAAGTCTTATTTGTTTATTAGTCATAATTTGTGGTTAAATAAAGTAGTTATGGAGTCAATTAAATAATGTAAACAATACAAGATTCAGTAGGAGATCTCCGTGTAGTTCCCCCCTTCTCCCCCACGAACAATAAGAAACAATAAGAGGAGAACTCAGTTATAGCAGGCACTCCATTCGGAAAGCATTCTGTTATACCTGAACTTTAC
This sequence comes from Trachemys scripta elegans, assembly GCF_013100865.1. Lineage (NCBI taxonomy): Eukaryota > Metazoa > Chordata > Testudines > Emydidae > Trachemys > Trachemys scripta. Next base: position 69,141,742 of record NC_048302.1, read on the forward strand.
AAGGCTCTGAGAACAGTGTGTAATATTGCATACTATGTACTGAAATATTCTAGGACTTAGGGTTGAGACAAAGATTGCATGTCAGCTGTAATTACCATAAGATGTTCCTTGCTTTTGACAGTTTGTATTACATTTAACCATTCCTTAGGTCTCCTTTTGTCTGTTAATGTACACACAATAATGCACTGAACTGTACATTGACTTATGCACACAAGATCTAGTGCATGTCTTGTGTTTCCTATGTACGCTTTTAGAAAAGTCATAGCCCCATCATTTTTTGCAGCAGGGATCGAATAAATGCATTTTAGAAGCTGGGTAAGCTTTCATATTCGTGAAATGTCACTAGTAACCTATTTGCTTTCAAATGTGATCCACAGTCCTGAAGTGATTTAATTTAACAAATCAAATTAGCAATAAATTTCTCAGCAGCAGTATCTATGGCCTGCTATGAGCAGGACTGCTGGGATGAGAGGTGCTCACTGGTGATGAAGCATTAAGGTTGCTCCTTGTATCTGGCTATTGCCCTTTGACATGCATGCCTCCTTTGAAGACCTCTCTCCATTTTGCCAATATACTATAGGAGCAATATTACTGCAGCTGCCCCTTTTCATTGTCTGCAGATGGCTCAGTCACAGAGAACAGAGCATAGAGGTAAATTGCCCTTAGGACACTGTATATTAAATATGATGGTCAGGAGAAATTTGAAATATGAAACCAGTGGGAATGTAATAATGTTCAGGTCAAAGCTAGAGGGTCACTGCACATATGACAAGGAAAATACACACAGGTGGTGTGCTGTTTATTAACAGTGTGACTGAAAAAAAAATAATGGCAAGACATCCAAAGTTAAGCACTCATAACTGTGTGCACATATTTTTGTGTGCCTAACTTATGCACACAAATACCCACTGTGCCTGCACAAATCAGGTATTTTGCTTGCACCTGGCCACTCAGGTGCTAACATGCCTTACTACTGGAAAGACCAGGAGGGTGAAGTAATATTTATATTGGACCAACTTCTGTTGTTGAGAGAGACAAGCTTTTGAGCTTCCACAAGGCTCTTCTTCAGGTCTAGGAAACTTAGGGCAGGTCTACACTACAAACTTGCATCAGCGCCTCATCTGGTGAAGATGCTCTAAACTGATGGAAAAGAGCTCTCCTGTCAGCCTGATAACTGCTTCTCTGAGATGTGGTAGCTATGTCAGCGGGACAAGCTCTCCTGCCAACATAGTGCTGTCTACATGGGGGGTTAAGGTCAGTATAACGATGTTGGTCAGGGATGTGGATTTTTCACACCCCCAAGCGATATAGTTATACTGAAGTAAGAGTGTAGTGTAGATGTGGCTTTATCAGAGTGTCACAGCTAAATACAAGGTGGGACAGATTGTTTATTATAAGTAATTAACATACATGTCAAGGGATCATTCAAGTCATAGGGCGGAAAGGAACTGGGGGAAGCAACTTGGGGAGGGTTGTTAGTGGATTATATTTACAAAGCTGCAAGTTTGTAGTATAGCCTTGCCCTGAGTAAGTTTCCCTGACCTGAAGAGCTCAAAAGTTGGTCTCGCTCACCAACAGAAGTTGATCCAATAAAAGATACCACCTCACCCACCTTGTCTCTCTAACATCCTGGGCTCGACACGGCTATAAGTCTGCGTACTACTGGAAAGGCATTTATCCTTATGGCTGATGTTTACACCTGTGTGGAGTCTCAATGAAGGACTGAAACATATTTTTAAGTAAAAAAATTGAGTTTTCATGCACACAAATTAGGCATATGCAAATTTACATGTATAATTGTATAGGCTTCACTTTGAAAAATTGCCTAAATTGTGCAGCAAATTAATGTCAATGTCAGTAAAATTCAGTCAACTAATTATCACACAGGGCTTTTGAGTAAGGGAAGGTGAGGCAAGAATGTCCAGTCAAATCCCTGATTTGCCAGAATAGATACAACAAAATAATGGCCTAAGTAGATGTTTGAGTGAAGACCTGTGCTAATGCCTTGGAAAGGACAGACTCAGCCTGTATACAATGTCAGTGTGATGAAAAAGAAATATAAATTGAGAAATAAATCAGTTTTCCACTAGTATTTCAACCAAAGGAAAGGAAATGTATTTACTATATCTTAGAACAAAGCTAACTGTATCCAGTTCTTGAGGGAAACATGATCTAAATGCCTCTGCTAGCCCTCCTAACCATATAAAATAAGTTCATAGGCTCATAATCAAGGAATCAAAATCAATTCTGCTCTAACTTATGTGAACCTACACATTCAGCTTGAAATTAGGGAAAAAATAATACAAAAACTTTGCCACCAAAGTTTTGCATGCATCTCTGGAGTGAAAAATTGTTTACAGGAACTTTCAAATTTTGTGAAATTTAATAAATCTGCTACACTTCTATGAACATTCTGTGAACTCAATAGCAGGCTAATTTTGATGAAAACATTTTTGGTGCTACTAAAACTCAATAAAATATTTGCAGGTATCCCCATGAGGACCGGTGTATCCATAAACACATGAGTAGGACTGGTGTTTTGATATTCTTCTTTCATCTCACGTGCTATTTTTGTTTCCTGGATACAGTGTTCCCAGAATCACTATTTCTAGGGCAATATATTCAAAGAGACTTTTATCACAGTGGCTATGTATACTGAAATATTATTGTCTTCAGTGATAGGATAGGGAGGAAGTGTAGCAAACATTTGGCTTTTCAGTAAAAGCTGGGACTAGTGTACTGCATTAAAACATTTGAATCACTCTGTTGCAGAACAATCTGATCATTTTTTTTCTGTCATTTTTATATAGCTTGTTTTTTCTCAGGGAAATACCAGTTTTGAATGAAAAGATTTGATTTTTAGCATCTCGTATTTCAGTGAGATAGATTGAAAACAAATGGAATGTAAAACTAATACTAGAAACTACTTCAGGAAGACAAAGGACAAGTAGTTTAGAAGTATATTAAAATAACTGCAGCTATTTCTATGCTAGCCATTTTTGTGTGTGTGTCCAAACTTTATCCTTCTGCCCTGCCCCTGCAGTTAGTGGGCAAAGACAAGTTTGTTAGACTCTATTGAGAGTTCTCCTTGTTTAAACTAAAAGGTGACAAATGAGTATTGTACTTCTCCTGTGGATATTTTGTTTAGGTTCCAGCTCAAGCAAGTGTTAGCACATTCTATCACTGTTCAGGAAAACCCTTATGCACATGTTTAATGTCAAGCATGTGCTTAAATACCATTGAGTTAAGTGTGTACTTAATTTTAAGCGTGTGTGAGTCTGTTCAATGGAACTTAGACACATGCTTAAAATTAAGAATATACTTAATTAAGATTAAGCACATGCTTCCTGAATAGGGAGGCTTTCCTGAAATAGGGCCTTACTCTGCATGCCTTCTCTTTTTGAAATGTGTTAAGTATCACTTATAAGTAATACACCAGTACATATTTGCTCAAAGTTTTTTTTTAATGTGGGGATAAAATTTGTTATAATAAAAGTCTCACTTTTATATAGTGCCTTTTATCCTGAATGATCCCAAAGTAGTTAAACAGTAGGGCTTAATTCTGCTATGTGTTGTGCACCCTCAACTCTCATTGGCTTCAAAAGAAGTTGAGTGCTCAGTGCATTATAGAAAGTGTTCAGTTCCACAGGATTGAGTCCTTGAGATGCAGGATTCACTTAACCTGTTATGTTACCACATGCAAAGACCAAACCATAGACTTTCAATCTTAAAAGCATTATGAACTCAAACCAATTATTTTAGCTCAAAGACATGTTTCACCTAAGAAACCAAATGAAAGAGAAAATCATTGAATTATTAACCTACCCAAAAAAGTCTTGGTTTCATAGCTAGGGTGGGTTTACTTGAAAATTTTCTGCAGATTTGAGTGTGACCACTGGTTCCAGTGGTATCTTCTATTTTAAGCATAGGAAATCTTTCTCTACTAAAATGTTTCAAAATGGAAGAGACTTTAAGTTCAACCACTGTACTTATACCACATTACCTTCAGCTGAAGTACAGCCTCCTTTGATAGTGAATACAACAACTTTTTAACAATGGTAACAAAAAACAACATTTTAGGATAGGAAATGAAGAAAAATGCCATAACCATCTGAAATTAAAGAGGGAATTTAGGGAGGAAGACCAAAATTGGATATAGTGGGACATTGGTGTTAATATCACTGCCTCTATGAAAAGTACCATGGGATATTTAATAACCAAAAATAGTCAGGAGTTCTATTTTATATCTAAGCAAAAAGCCAGCACCTTCAACAGTATTGTGCCTGTCATCATCATGCTGAGGTATTAATTTAGTACCAATGCAATATGAAGAGTACCATCTACTCTGCATACTGCAATCCGATCTAAGTATTGGCTAGGTCTAAACACGCTTATCACAGTCCATGAGGATTGACTGAATAGCTATTTTTTAAGTTCAGTTTTTCACTGATTGATTTATGAACAATTGGAGTACAAGCGTATTGTGAACTGATGAGGATTTCACTGAAATTAAACTCAGGAGTAGTGTCTGCTCAATATACAGAAACTGGTTGCCAGTGGAAGAAATCCACCAAAATGTATGAAAAGGAAATCAGCCAACAAATGAGAGGTTCTTGGGGTATTAATAACAGTCCAAGCAGTTCGAAACCTGTGAGAACCTGACTATCTACTGTGTGTATTTGTAGGAGTATTGCCTCAGTAAGCGCAAGTCCAACATCCTCAAAAGTCACTGGAAGGTCTCCTATTGATTTCATTGGCCCTTGGATCAGGCTGTGTTAAATTTTTGGCAAATTTCCCCATACATATTACAAGCCCAAATCATTACCCACACAATTTTGGAGCTCCCACCCCTTTCCCAGGGCTGAATGGCCCACTACGGGTTAACTGGACCTTGTCCCAGTAAAGGAGCCATTATCACACAGTAAATATTCTTACACATGTACATGTATTTGTTAGCAATTAACCATCAATCAACAGAATACACACACCAAACATCTAATGTTCAGCACTCCCAATAAAGCAGATGGAGGTCTTTCACTGGCCAGTCAGGATCCGATCTTGTCCGGGGCTCTGGCTTCCATACAGTATAGTCATGCAGGGGTTAAAAATCCTAGCAGCTTTGGTCTTGAGCTGTATCCCAGAATTAAGTTCCAACGAGCTTGTTTCCTGATCCTCATTATATAATTAAAATGAGGATTTCTCTTATCTATACCCTAACCAATTATTTTACTCAAAGCATAGTTATGCAAAAACACTAACCGATCATTTTCACTGTACAAAGATTCATATGCCTTAGACTACCTACTCATTAGCTTTTATGTTTTTCAAAGTTAGTAAAAACTTCTTATGGTCAACATATCTTTATGCTTCGTTAGTGGAATACATTTGCAACAGCAAATACTTTTTATCATCAGGAAGAAGCTGCAGAAACTCAAGGCTAGCTTGTCCATTTTCTTCCCATTCTCATGACTCTGTGAATCTATCTATCCATTCCTGTTAGTTATGCTGTCTGCCTACGTCAAGGCCGCATTCTCCTGACTCTGTAATTTTTGTTTTCAACTTATGGTTATGGTGGCTGAACATAGAAGATGACTGTGGGTTATGCTAAGTCCATACACAAGCAGGCTGTGGATCATGTCAAGTCAAGGCCTCTAATTACAAAATGATATCAGGTGTTCTTTAGATTGAAGGTCATTACATTTTTGTATTAAGGACGACTTATAGATCTAAAACAGAGCCATAATAAATCCCCTTTCTCTTCAAATATTCCCATTAGCATTAGCCCTTTTTGTTTTTCACACTCCCTCTCTCTCTCTCTTTCTGTCACAGATGACATGATCTAACAGTTAATTTCCCTTAGGCTAAGGAAAGGTTCCTTAACGCTAATTAATCAATTTGGTGCTTATGGTATTTTTGTGATTTACAGCTATTTATAAAACAAATTTGTTTTAAAACAAATGTCTGCTATAAAGTACCATTTTCTTCCTCTCCAGCTCATGAGTGAGCCTTGCCATCCATGAATTAAACCAAATAGACACAACCAATAAATGCAAAACTGGAAACTTCTTTAATTGTGACTATACCCCATACATTGATAGAAAGTTCTGGAAAACAGCTGGAAACTCAGCATATTGTGTTAGAGGGCATTAAATTTTACTACCTCGCAAGATGAAAAGTGTTAACCAACCACATTTAAATATACCCTTCACATAATTTTTGTATCCAGCAACAGGCCGTGCAGTTTCATTATTTAGCAGGTATCTGTGTGGTTTAAATCTTCTAAGGCAATGTCTACACTACAGCTAATGTCGGCATAACTTATGTTGCTCGTGTGTGTGTGTGTGACTAAATCCCCCCCCCACTCCCGAGTGACATAAGTTACACCAACATAAGTGCTGGTGTGGACAGCGCTATGTTGGTGGAGAGCTTCTCCCACCGACATGTCTACTGCTGCTCGTGGGGGCTGGAAGAGCTCTCTCCTGTCAGCATGGAGTGGCTACATTAGAGAGTTTACAGTGGCACAGTGTAGCCATGGCCTAAGAAAGTGTTTTGGTGAGGGATGTTTAGGATGCTGCAGAGCAGTGAGACTGTTCTATTAAATAGCGCGTTCTGCTTGCTAGTCTGCTAGCCTGTGGTCCTGCAAAGTGCTGAGCACCCTCCACTTCTGGAGAAGTTACTCAGAGCTGAGGGCACTCAGCACCTCATAGCAGGGGCAAATCAATTGTTAGTTGTTGATGAGATATCCAGGTGAGCTGCTAATCCAAATTTAGTTTATGAAACTGTCAAGCAGTGACAAGAAAATGTAAAAGAAATGAGGATATATGATGTATGAAAAAATATTTTCAACACTGCACTGTGGTATGTTCCTATGACATATCATTTATGGAGGAAAGTCATTTGAAAATACCAACATTTTATCTAATCCATTATCTTGCCAGACCGCCATCTGAGCTGAATGAATAACTACTGCTGATAATGACATGACAAAAAAAGAAAATATATTTTGTGTGGCAAAAATCAAATGTGAAGTATTCATTACAAGCAAAGAACTCGTGCCGTGCCACTTAGCTTATGCTAAAAATTAAAGCCGTGGTATTAAATGAGAATATAATAAATAAATACAGGGTACATGATTTATGTGTGCACACAGTACGTGTAGAAACAAAGACAAATGGATTTGAAAAAGTCCTCTTTTATCTAAGGTTAGGTATGTATCAGGTACATAACCTTTGTTTATAAACTTCACCATCATTATGTCCACAGAGACTATAATTTTAATGCAACAAAGAGTCCTGTGGCACCTTATAGACTAACAGATGTATTGGAGCATAAGCTTTCGTGGGTGAATACCCACTTCGTCAGATGCACGAAAGCTTATGCTCCAATACATCTGTTAGTCTATTAGGAGCCACAGGACTCTTTGTTGCTTTTTACAGATCAAGACTAACACGGCTACCTGGTTTTTATTTTGGTGTGCATGTTCTAATTCTGAACTGCTTTCCTTTAAAGGGGCACTGTTAAGGCTAATAGGTCCAAAAGGTAACCCCCTTCCTTATAAATGACATCTTCAGTTTAAGATACACCTCTACCTCGATATAACGCTGTCCTCAGGAGCCAAAAAATCTTTCCGCGTTATAGGTGAAACCGCATTATATCGAACTTGCTTTGATCCACTGGAGTGCGCAGCCCTGCCCCCCCGGAGCACTGCTTTACCACGTTATAGCAGAATTCGTGTTATATCGGTTCACATTATATCGGGGTAGAGGTGTACTTTCAAACTCACCATCAGAGATATTGGAAGGTGCATGTTTACTATGTTTACTATCAGTTTAGCATATGACTGAGGAAGATGAAGGAAATACCATCATAACAAAATTGCAATTCGACCAAATCCTAAGGTCTGCATAGGTGTCTGTGGCCATAGACATGAACTCTGCAACAGCCTGATCAGTCCTGAGGACAGTGTGGTTGGCATAGTAGAGTGTGCAGAGTGATTATTCAGTCATTACATGTTTGGAACATATAGAGATCCAGATGGAGACTAGGAACTCATGCAGGCTTAATTATGAATCTAGCAGAATCCAGAGGCTTCCTAATACTTTGAAAAATAGAGGCAGATGTCCTCAATGGAACAATATCTTGATTAGCTTCTTAAAACATATCTTATTTTGCTCCAACATCACTTCATTCTTTCCCAGGTTCAGTCTGAGCCAGGTGTTTTTCATGCTAGCTGATCTCATGCAGACATCTGGTGAGTATAGTCACTTTTGCTGAAATGGCGATATAAACTGTTGTCAGGGTATCGTCTCACACCCTTGCCAATAAACATGGAAAGGGGGCAGAATAGAATTCTGAGGAACACTACATTTGAGGGCTTATAGGAAGAGGAGTGACTGGCAGTCAACACATTCTGGGTTCTGTTTGAGAGGAATGAGTGAAGCTATTGCAGTTCAGTACCATAGATTTGTGTTAAGGATCTGTCAACATTTCCATTACAAATGCTTTATATTCCAGGTTTTATAATATAATTCAGTCATAGCAATTTGTTCTTGGTTGAAATGTATTTGAAACCAGTTCTTTGTCTGAGACAATGTTATTTTTCATACAATATACTTCAAGTGAATTTTAAAAAAAATGTTCCAGAACTGAAATGATTTGTACTTTTTTCAACTTCAATGTTTAAAAAACTCCAAACAGACTATAACACCTGATAGAACTGTCTGTTATAATCTATCGTAACAGAAACACTTTAAAAAGTCCTTATAATAATTTGTTTAAGAAGCTTTGCTACTGATTTACACAATACACCGCAACTGGTATGATTCCTTTAGAAACTGTTTTAAAGAAACACTAAAGAATATTAGGTCTAAAAATTGACTGACCTACCTTAAAAATCAGTTGAGTATCAGTTTAATGTCCAATTTGGGCCCAGCGTCATAATTTGGGAACACTGCTTTGCTTTGTAAGCATCACCAGAAGTAACACACAGTTTAATGAGCCCCCATTTGTATCAGTAAGGGGCATAGAAACACCTTAGTAATGGTTAAGTCGTGGTCAGAATTCAGTTATAACGTGGAATGATCATGTCTGTGAATACTGGGAAGCATGAGCTAGATTATTCTTCTTGAGATTTATTCTTGACAAAGAGGGGCTAAGGGTCCTATTCCTCTATGTCAAGGGACCTGATGGACTTTTTAAAACTAGTACAGCACTATGTTGATGAGCACCTTAGAATATGTTATCAGTGAAAGAAAGAAGAAATTGCATACGGTGTTTCTGCCTGAAATACCATAAATGGGGCTCAGGAAATGTGGAAGAAAAATTCAGAACACAAGTGGATTTTCTTAGCATTTTCACCTAAATTATGCTTTTACAATTTTAAAAAAAGTGGGAAAGGCTGCTTTCCATGGCTGATATTTGAGGATGAAAAGCATATTTCTGTGTACTATACTGTTATAACTGATGAAGAACAGTTCATCCGAGTGAATCTATTCAGCCTATATTAATGGCAAGCTCAGTTTTTAGCATTCAAAAAACAACAACAACAACCATAAAAGGGCAAATATTAAATTAGTCATACAATATGTACTAATTTGAGCTGAGTCTGCAACTTGTGTGTGATTAGACCCTGACACCCACACAAAGCCCCACTGAAGTCATTAGTGCTTGATGTGTGCAAAGGAGTCTGCCTATACACAACACAGTGCAGGTTTGGGGGCCTTAGATTCTAAGTGAATAGAAGGCAAATGATTAGGTAAATGATGATAGAGTCCAATACAGAAGAGCAAAGGGCCAGATTCCACTCTCTCTCTACTTACATTGAGTGGTATCACAACTAGTCCCACTGATTTCAATAAGACTAGTCTATATTATGTCTACATACTGCGGGATCGATGCTGCAGCAATTGATGCACCGGGAGTCAATTTTGTGGGTCTAATGAAGACCCGCTAAATTGATCGCAGAGCGGTCCTTGGTTGACTCCGGTACTCCACCAGGAACAAGATGAGTAAGGCAAGTTGGTGGGAGAGCGTCTCCCACCAAACTGCAGTATCTACACTGTGCTGGGAAGTCGACCTAAGCTATGTCAACTCCAGCTATGTTATTCACCTAGCTGGAGTAATGTAATTTAGGTCGACTTACCATGGTAGTGTAGACCTAGCTATAGAGCCATTTGATGGGAGTAAGTGGAATGAAATATGGCCCAAAGCGCATGGAAAAATATCCACAGTCAAACTATGATTGGCCCACCAAAGGTGGAAAGAAGAGGGCGCAGGAGCTGTTTCCCCACATTGTAGCCAGCCAGCAGGCAGCCATTATTTGTTTGGCTATGTTGAGGAGTATAAGGGTTGGAGGCTCATGTTGCCTGATGCTACCGAAGGGGATTCTCTGGGTTGCAGTAGGAGGATATGATGGTGGCCCAGACCCCTGAAGGCCATTCAGTGCTGAGGGTGGAGAGTTGGTATGAGGAGAGGGATGTATATTAATCCTTTTTCAAAGGTGTAAAAATACTTGTTTTTAGTGTGGTCCTGGAAGCACAGGGTATGATTCTCTTCTTGCTTATCCCTGCTTTATAGCATTGTGACTCCATTGATTTCAGTGAAGTTCCTGCTGATTTACACTAGGGTAAGAGAGGAAAGAACAAGTTCACTATATTTTACACAAGCATAATATGCCTTGGCACTGCTACCTGGTACTGTCTTGGCATGTTCTTCAGATAACATTGGTGGGAACAATATCAATATATAGAGACATGAACAATGCATCTCCTCCCCACGTACCTGTTGAGCTCTGTCTCTTAAAGGCATAATATACGCCTCAGTTTGCATGATTCAAAATTACAGAACTTTGCAAACTTGCCCAGTATGTAGCAGTCTTGCTTTTTCATTGTGGTTTTTCTGTTCAGTATTTATCAGTTGTATAATTTAGATTTTTTCTAAATCACACTTCTAGCTTTTCAGAAAAGGTTTTACTTTTTTTTTCATCTAGGAATCAATATTCTCTCCTTAGACTGATTTTACTTGCTTGTCCTCATCTGTTTTCTTTTCAACTAGCTCCATTGGAGGAACCTGTTGTGTGCAAAGAAACCCGTGCTGGCTGAAGAATATCAATTTTATATAAACTACATGGGAGAAGCAAATTCCATCTGAAATGGAGTGTTAACTATCCACACAGATACAGGAGGCTTTGAGTAAGTAGAGGAAGTGCTGTAAAAAAAATAATAGTTGGCCAATCATTCAAAAACTGACTGCTGAACACTGGGAAGAAATTACCTATATACCACAGCAGCAGCAAATTCCCTGCATTCCAGAGCGCTGAAGAACTGTTGTTCACTCAAAGGGACTCTGTGACAGGTTCCCCGGGGGGCAACCTGGAACTGAGTTCCGCTGGTTACCTAAGAAATAAAATAAATTCACAGTCTGAGTTCTACAAATTAAACAGGATCTGAATCAAGTAGTGTCTCGTCCTGACAGATGGTACAAGCAGGCTACAGATCTTGAATACACAGGCTGAGGCTCTTTTCCAGCCTGGGACCACTCTCCCCAGTTCAGTCTTTCTTTGTCCTCCAGATGTTTCTTTCAGGTGTTGAGATTTTTTTGTTTTGTTTTTTGTTTTTTTGAAGTGGAGAGGTGCCAAGTGATAGTTTCTTCCAGCTGGCTGGAAAGATTGATCCTTGTGATGTGCGGTCTGCCTGAATTGGTCAAGCAATCTTCGTTCTCTAGGTGCTCTCTCTGAGAAGTTTTCTGGGATGGCTGCTGGGAAACTGGATTCCCTTTAATGGGCTATCAGCATATCTGGCTACTCCATTGTTGTACCTGAAAGGCTGGTTATGTGTGCTCCCAACCTCACAACATATTTCAGTAACACACACACAGCAAAACTTCATAACTTCACATACAATGACAGCACATACAATCCAACAGGATATTCATGTTAAACAGATAAAGACTTTTAAAATGATACCTCACAAGGCATATTTTGTAGAAGACATATCACAATAATATGACAGTGGTGAATATGGGGGTTCCAGGGTCCTGCTTTGAAGCAGAGCATGCCACAGTCTCACAGTCAAGTGGCATATGCAGATGTAACACAAAACAGCAAAGAACATGTTGCTTTACAGTTGAACAATATTTCAGTATTGTAACATATTTTAAACCTGGTATTTATCTGGAATGTTAGTCTTTCACAATATAAGAATGATATAAAAATCCTATTAAAGTTCTTCAATAAATGCTTAGGGTTACATGATGCCATTCGGCGCAGAGCAGACAGTGCTGTGTAAACTGCACCTGCTCAGGAGTAGATAGCACAGTTGTTCCCAAACTTTAACAACTTGTGAACCCCTTTCACTAAATGTCACGTCTTGTGAACCCCTTCCTAAAAATGAATATTTCCAGGGATTTTCTCCTTCACCTGAGTATAAATTATAAAAGCAGTGAGCTTGGAAATATAAAATTTGTTTTTATGACATGCTTATTACACACTATTTATTATTAATTATTATTTATCATTACAGTATTTTATTACATTATGAAAATGACAACACTCTTCCAAGATCTCACTTTTGTAGCTTGTATCACTTTGAATAAGCCTGTTATAAGCGAAGGCTCCTATGTTTCATCAAGGAGTATCAGATGTGAAACAGCATGAAGATATTTAAGAAGCCAACTCAAAGAGTTCCTCCTACACAAGCAGTCAGGTCTTGGGCAGTCCAGGCAAACAACGCATGTTACAACAAAGCTTAAACTTATTCTTCATAATAATTTTAAAAACAGTAATAGCGTCCTATTTAATTTTAAAAACAGCAAAAAATATCCACCTCCCTTTCCATTTCTTATAAGGAGTCTTGAAGTTTAAATCTCCTCAGTGTGATAGTTATGCTTGCTTTGATCTGCTTAGCCCTTGGAAGTCCAGGGGCTCTGAGCTGTTAACCCCATGCTGCCTGGGGTCCCTAGGAAGAGCTTTGGCCACCAATAGGGATTTTTTCCTGAGAACCCCTTGTAACATTTTTCAAACCCCCAGGGTTTCACGAATCCTGGTTTGGGAACTACTGTGCTAGAGGCACCGTGCTTCTGGCATTCCTCTGGGGCACAGTCCTTGTCTCCTCCCCCTTACTCTGAGGGAAAGGGAGTAATGATTTGCTGCTGGTATATAGCAGCTACAAATTATGACATCCCCACACAGCAGCTCAGGTCCTCTGGCTGGAGTATTAGTGGGGAGAAGCCAAGACTGGATTCATTACCCAGCCCTCCCCACCCAACTAGTTCAGTGAGTGTGAGAGTAATGGGCACATGGCACCTGATAGCTCCTATGTGACTGGACCTAAGATCCAGATAGCCTGTGCAAAGATGTAAGAGGTGTTCTTACTCCCATGTATGCCTGTGTGGCCATGTAGTCCAAATCAGTCATGCCCTGGATCTGGATCCATTTCATGCTGGGTAGCACTTACTCAGGGACAACTTGTGAGAAAGGTTTTCAGAACCAGGCCATTAATAGTTATTTTGTTAGGAGTATCGATATTCATAAGGTGAAAGATGAATGGGAGAGCAAGCGGTGAATGCCACTGTGTGTAGCATGACAAGATAAATGTTTGCTAATATTTTCAGGGTTGGCTGAAGAAGCTGTAGGCCCAGTTATAGTGTGTGGGAGAGGGAGGGGAAAGGACACTTAACTCAAGCACTGTATGTGTCTCTTCCCTAGTGAGATGGAATTCATGTCTTTATGAATTTTAATGAACATTTGAGTGTCCGAATGGTGAATTATAGGATTTCAGGAGAGGAAGAGTATAAATATATAAAACGTTGTAGAATTAATCATGAACAAGTAGGCAGAAAACTAGCTGCACTAGAGGGAATTCATCACTTTTTTGGACCTTGAAGCCTTCCAAATTGGCTCTGATATTTACTACTATTATTTCATCACAGAGAAATGTTTTGTTTAAGTTTTGGAGGAGAAAAATATCATATAAATCTTTCAGTCTTAGTGAAATTACAGCCCTGAGCCAGTGGATGCCTTTCCCTTTCAGATTGCCCCTAGCTGTCGGAAAAGCAGGCATGCTGAGGCACACATTTGTGGTTTGCCATGATGCTGTCTCTTAGCTGTCAGACCTATGATGCCTCGGTGTTTCAGTAATTGAGGTTATTAATATGTTTTTATAAGAAAAGTTCAGTGTCATCAGATTACTTGCCCCGACCCCAACTTATTTTCCCCCTGTATGCTGGTTTTGTGTCTAATTAAAGCAGTAACTTTAACTGCAGGAAGTTTGTCCTTATAATGAGTTCCCTGGTGACATGAAAGCCCCATCTTTCAGTTAAGACTAAAATCAACTCATGTTTTCAGTACTGAGATGGTGTAACGATTGGACCTAATGCTTGGTAACATCAAGGTAAATTAAAAAGTCCCAGTGGTGCACATTAATACAAGACTGATAGTACCACATAGACTATGTTCCTCAATTGCTATAAAAACTAAAATGCAATTCTTAGCTCATTTGTACTCGTAGAGGGTTCAATTCTGTAGGTTGCTGAGCATTACTAAGAAGTGCTGCGTGACCTCCGCTCCCACTGAAATCAGTGGAGGATGCTTAATGCTTCACCAGGAATTAGTTAGTGCTTCGCAAGGAGTCTTGCAGGATCTGAGATGACATACCTGAGCATACTCGGTTGGGGATGTTTTGCTACTGTTAAGAATTTCATCTGAAATTATTTACCTGAGCAGCAGTGTGTTGGGATCCTATGCTTTTTTATTATGGCTAAACATCAAACTTTAAGACCTTTAATACACTGCCATTTTCCAGAGTGCCAGCCTTATGAGATCCTGATCCTGCAAGGTGCTGTGTGGCCTCAATGCCTATTAGAGTCAATGAGCATTGGGGGCACTTGTACCTTGCAGGAGTGAGCCCTGCCTAGCTGGTGGGTTGTGTGCGTATGTTTATATCTGCACTAACTATATACATGTATACATCCGAGCTCGTCAAGGGATTAGCCTTTCCAAGATTGCAGTAGCAGCAAGGAGAATATTTGCCACACACACATTTGGCTGTTGCAGTTGTCTTGAAGGAAGCATTATAGCAAATTGTTACTATTATTCTTAATAATTATTACTGATGTGAGTGAATAATTTTGAGGGAGTTTTATAGAACCAAGAGCCTTACTTAATAGATTTACTTGGTGAAGTTCATCAAGGGGCGGTGCATTGCTCTGCTCTTGCTATTCTCTAATTAATGACATCCTCTGGTGGTTGTACTGAAAATGCACATGCTGTTTTCCTCATCATCATCATTGAAAAAGGTTTTAATATCAAAATCTTGAGGGGTTTACAAAAAAAAAAGCATTCTAATGCATGTATTACTTGCATGCACAAGACTTTTGTGTCTATGTTCTACATATTAACTAAAAGGAAGTTATCATGGATCATAGCTCTATATGCAGTATGTATTCCCCACCAGAACACTTTCAAGGGATGCTTAACTGTAAAATGGAATGACTAATTTCACTGAGGAACTGGGTGACAGTTTAGTAACTTGTCATCAAAAGTGTGGGGGGACTAAGTAAAATGGGTTTAATGATTAGTTTTATAGGGCTGTTTGTTTCTAGTTCTTCTTGGGCTTCTCTCTGAAGCCAGATAATATATTTATTGAAACCTTGCATTCCTGCTACAAGGTATTCAAAGTCTTTAGGCACTTTGGGGAGAACAGGATGAAAAAATAAAACAAAAAGCAAGGATTAAATCATCCTCTCCCAAGAACCTTCCACCCAGAAAATGTAAAGAACGGTATAGACACAAATATACTTTCACTATGGGAAACTGCATGGGTTTCCTGACTCATCCTTCTCTTAGGGAGCAGAAGTTTACAGGACTGCACTAGGGAGGGACATAGTTATGGAATCATAGGGATGAGTCGAGATCCATAGGAAAATCTTGTAGTATTTCAGGTATCTACACTCATATCCTGTTCTTCAAAGAATCCTTGGTAGTACAGGGCTTTCAGAGCTCATATTGTCCTTGACTTCCCACCCATACCTGCCATCTATTAGTCTCTCAAGGAAGGTGGCTGTAGAACTTAGGTATAGAATGGGAGTTTATGCTGGAACTGTTTGCCAAGGGATGATACTAAGTATAGTGTCTGTCCTCTCAACCTAGTCCTCTAACTGACCCTTCTCTCAGACAGGCCAATTCCCAACCCTGCAGCACTTACACTGAGCAGCACTTGGGAAAGTGGGGTTGAGTCCATTTTGTCTCCACTCCTCTTTTCATCCTCTTGGTGCCAAAAGACAAGGGTCAGAATGGCTCCAAAGACTTTTTTAAAGATGGCTTTTCACCAATAAGCTTAAACCAAAACCACCAGAATCCCTAAGCAATATCTCTAACAGGATGTCATGTTAAGAAGATTGATTCTGTCTTTTTGTACTCCATCACTGTCCACAATGTAATCCATAGGGCACACAGAATGATGTGTTCAGAACAGATCGGGTCACATTTGGTGGTACCATAGTCGTCAAAAGAGATTGGCATTTTCTTCCATAATTTCATCTTTAGGATGTTATTTACAATAGACCAGTGGTTCTTCATTGCATTCTATAGACCACTGGTGGTCAGAAGAATAATTGCTAAAGGTCTCTGGTGAGCTGGTAAGTCACATTTTACTGGATTTCCTCATTTCCAATGGCTAAACTGCATTACATACTTTCCTGTTATTACTGTGCTATGCACAGTTGCTGCAGACTGCCAGTTTAAGGTTTGCATTTTATAAGCTTGACCCACATGTTGTAAATGAATGTGGCTAAAAAAAATCCTTGTTTGCCAAGAGGGGACAATTCAGGATACGGCATGCTATCTGTAAAAATGCATAGAGTTCACTGCTCAACAATCAGCACTAGATTTAGACTGAAATGTCAGTGTTATGCCAGCGTCCCCAAGAGGAAACTGGAATAAAGTAGATACTGCAAGAGATTAAATGCTTCAATATATTGTATCAAGAAGCTGTAATTTAAAGGGACAAGAGCCTTGTTTTTGCTATCATTGATGGTTAAACCAACATAGTCTAGTTTCGGTGTATCCTTTATCTTCAATGAAATGTATATTTTCACCTTTCATGTTGACTAATCGCTTTCTATCAACTAACATAACAGCTCCAAACTGCTCAGTACAGTAGTGTTTGAGAGAAGCTTGACAATAAGTGTTATTCAGTTTATTGTTGGAGGTTCATGTTTTTAACAAAATAAATCCTCTGACAGATTTCTAATCTTTGTGTATTGTAGTAGTCTCCCACAATCCCCCTCCTCCAAAAAATTAATGAATACATTACACAAAGCTTAAGTGAAGAAAATATGGTTTATCTGACAGGCAAATAGCATCTTCACCTGACAAACACAGTTAATAAAAAACACAACCTGACATAGGCATTCAAAGCATTTTATTTATTTTGTGCACACATAGTCAAACAACAGTCCCTAGGGGATGTTAAACCTGTGTCCGTTCCTTATTTCTGTGATACATTGACTAGCAACCTATGAAATGAGTCTGAAGAGTCTTTAAGAATTTACACTGATTTGTGGACATGTTGCTTTCGTGAGTAAAAACCTCACTTCTTCGGATGCATAGAGTGAAAGCTACAGATGCAGGCATTATATACAGACACATGGAGAGCAGGGAGTTACTTCACAAGTGGCGAACCAGTGTTGACAAGGCCAATTCAATCAGGGTGGATGTAGTCCACTCCCAATAATAGATGAGGAGGTGTCAATTCCAGGAGAGGAAAAGCTGCTTCTGTAGTGAGCCAGCCACTCCCAATCCCTATTCAAGCCCAGATTAATGGTGTTGAATTTGCAAATGAATT
>NC_048302.1:69164328-69248940 GCF_013100865.1 Trachemys scripta elegans
TGGGAGCATAAGCTTTCGTGGGTAAGAACCTCACTTCTTCAGTTGCATCTGAAGAAGTGAGGTTCTTACCCACGAAAGCTTATGCTCCCAGTACTTCTGTTAGTCTCAAAGGTGCCACAGGACCCTCTGTTGCTTTTTACAGATTCAGACTAACACGGCTACCCCTCTGATACTCGGAGAATTGGTTGATCACAGGATGACTATGAGCCACCAATGTGATATGGCCATTAAAAAAGCTAATGCAGTCTTGGGATGCAGCAGGTGAGGTATTTCCAGTAAAGATAAAGAGGTGTTAGTACCATTATACAAGGCAATGGTGAGACCTCATCTGGAATATTGTGTGCAGTTCTGGTCTCCCATGTTTAAGAAGGATGAATTCAAACTGGAACAGGTACAGAGAAGGGCTACTAGGATGATCCAAGGAATGGAAAACCTGTCTTATGAAAGGAGACTCAAAGAGCTTGGTTTGTTTAACCTAACCAAAAGAAGGATGAGGGGAGATATGATTGTTCTTTGTAAATATATCAGAGAGATAAATATCAGGGAGGGAGAGGAATTATTTAAGCTAAGTATCAATGTGGGCACAAGAACAAATGGATATAAACTGGACATTAGGAAGTTTAGACTTGAAATTAGACGAAGGTTTCTAACCATTAGAGGAGTGAAGTTCTGGAACAGCCTTCCAAGGGGAGCAGTGGGGGCAAAAGACATATCTGGCTTCAAGACTAAGCTTGATAAGTTTATGGAGGGGATGGTACGATGGAATAGCCTAATTTTAGCAATTAATTGATCTTTGATTATTAGCAGGTAAATATGCCCAATGGTCTGTGATGGGATGTTAGATGGGGTGGGATCTGAGTTACTACAGAGAATTCTTTCCTGGGTGCTGGTTGGTGAGTCTTGCCCCCATGCTCAGGGTTTAACTGATCGCCATATTTGGGGTCAGGAAGGAATTTTCCTCCAGGGCAGATTGGCAGAGGCCCTGGAGGTTTTTCACCTTCCTCTGCAGCGTGGGGCATGGGTCACTTGCTGGAGGATTCTCTGCACCTTGAGGTCTTTAAACCATGATTTGAGGACTTCAATAACTCAGACATAGGTTAGGGGTTTGTTACAGGAGTGGGTGGGTGAGATT
Source organism: Trachemys scripta elegans (assembly GCF_013100865.1). NCBI lineage: Eukaryota > Metazoa > Chordata > Testudines > Emydidae > Trachemys > Trachemys scripta. Next base: position 69,165,461 of record NC_048302.1, read on the forward strand.
CCGTGGCCTGCGTTGTGCAGGAGGTCAGACTAGATGATCATAATGGTCCCTTCTGACCTTAAAGTCTATGAGTCTATAAAGTGAAAATGAAAAGACAAAAACCAATACAACAATTTTTCCACTCAAAGGCCTCAAAAACGAACCAAGGTGAAGAACACATCAAGAACCAAGAATATATCAAGATGTCATCTGAAGGTTCAAGTGGCGTATCTGCATCCGACCAGCCCGAAGCACAAATACAGCTACCTACTGAAGAAACAGTGTTTCCAAAACCTAAAGGCAGTTTCCGATGTTTGTCGGTCAAAGTGTTCCCATTTATTGAAGTTATAAAAGATGGCTACTGGTGCACCTATTGCAAAAAAGCTTACGAAGAAGGAAAGCTTTCCAATGCTATAATTGGTAAAAGTGGAGGAGTTTGGTTTGTCAGACTGATCAGCAATTCCAATGCTGACAAACTATGTGAAAAGGCAGCAAAACACCAGGCCTCTGGACTGCATCAACATGCAGAAAGCCTTATAAGCCCACTTTCAAAGCCAATTCTAGAAGTACTTAATGAGGCTGTTAAGAATGCTGGAGTCACAACACAGTTCATGCGAACAAACATGGCTGTGGCATCCTATTTTCTATTTAAGCAAGAGATACCACACACTACAAACTGGAGGCCAATGTTAAGTGCATTGTCACTTGTTCATCCTGAAATTGAACACTGGTTCCAAACAAGACCAGCAAATGCTCACTATCTTTCTGCAAGAAACTCAACTGACTGGCTAGAAGCATGCAGTGCAACAGTGAAAGACTCAACTGTTGAAAAAGTGAAGAACTCTCTCACCACATTCAAAAAATTTGCATACATGGCTGATGAATGCACCAATGCAAATAGGCATCAAGTATTAAGTCATTCTGTACGTTATCTTGATGTCAGTGGTAGGTCAGTAGATGCATTTCTAGATGTTCAAGTTATAGAAGACACATCGGCTGCATCTGAGACAACCCACATCTTAGAAGAGTTAAATACTTGTCAATTGGACCCCAAACAGATGGCTGCTTGTGCATTTGATGGAGCTGCAAACTTCTCTGGAAGACATGGTGGAGTACAAGCTTTGCTCAGAGAAAAGTGTAACCCTAATCTCTCCTATACACACTGCAGAGGCTATCTACTCCAACTAGCGCTAGTACAAGCTGCAGAATCTTCAAAAGACATTAAAAAAGCTATAAATTTAATGTCTTCATTATATTCTCTTTCCAGCAAGAGTCCAAAAAGACTGAATATCTTGGAAAATATAGAAGATACACTGGGACTGAAGTTCAAATTAGTCCAACTTGGGAAAATCCGCTAGCTTTCTCATGAGCGATCCTTGGCTGTTGTCTTAAAATTACTCCAGCCATTATTACTGGCTTTGGAAAGTATCTACCAAGATGGGATGGATCTAAGTAGTGAGGCTGGTGGATTACTTTTGCTCTACATTCAGAGAAGACTATTGCCATTCTCTCTCTTGTAAGTCTACGGTTGAAACCACTTGGGTCATTAAACAATGCCATCCAGGCATCTGCTACAACAGTCCAGCAATAGAAGCTACATTTGGATCAATCAGAGAGTTAGCCATTGAAAAAGTACTGGAAGAAGCAAAGACTTCAGTCCAGAAGTTGACTAATGAAGGCATTTATATTGAATCCCTAAGGAAGGGGATAAGAAGTGTTTGTTAAGACAACTGAAAAAGTACACAGACTTGATTCTTAAAAATCTACAACAATGACTTCTAAATTCTACTCAACCTCTACATAGCTTTTACAGATGCCTGTCCTATAAAACACCAGCAGTTGAGTGGAGTGAGGCACTACCAGCCAGGGCCGGCTTCAGGCACCAGCTGAGCAAGCAGGTGCTTGGGGCGACCAAGGGGAAGGGGCGGCATGTCGGGTTCTTTGGCGGTGGGTCCCTCTTGGAGGGAAGGACCTGTAGCCGAAGAAGAAGAAAGCAGCGCGGTGGAACTGCCGGCGATCGCGGCTCTTTTTTTTTTTTTCCGCCGCTTGGGGCGGCAAAAGCCCTGGAGCCAGCCCTGCTAACAGCAATGTGATCAGGACAGAATAAAGAATTTGAACACAGCGTGGAATATCATACGATGAATGAATGAAGATTTGACTTCAACTTCTTTTTTAACATCACTAGTGGCTTGACCCGATCTTTGTGCTATGTTTCCTGGGATGAAAGAAGTAGGAATTCATCTCTTGCTACTCGCAGTCACAACAGCTACAGTTGAGCATTCTTTTTCATCATTGAATAGAATTTTGTGTTCCGAAAGAGGTCGCTTTCTGCCTGATCATGTGAATGAACTAGTGAGTATATCAATTGAAGGAATGGAAGTACCAGACACATGAGAAGCCACCAAAGATGAACACACCGCATTCAAGAAGTTCATTAATAGAGTTGTGCAAAATTATAACAAGAAACCAAGAAGTATGTAGATGTAGTGCTTCATAGAAGGCTTGAGTAGCCAACTTTAATTTATGTGATGATTTTAGAACATGAGTTAAATCTAATAAAATGATCATGAAACATTTTTCAGTTTTTACTATGGTGCCATACAGCCCCCCTTTGCTCTCATGGTCTCACCCCTCATTGGCCCTGACACCCTCCCCCCCGTACATTTGAACACCCCCCCCGCCATTTCAATTCCTGGGGGAATCACTGGCTGGGGCCGTTGATGGGACTCATGTGCCCAAGTTTTTCCTCCTTTACATGAGTACACAAACTGCAAAGGATACTATTCCATTGTTATGCAGGCCCTTGTGGACCAAAGAGATCAATGTATGGATGCCGACGTGGGCTGCACTGGCAAAGTTCATGATGCCAGGGTTTTCTATTGATCAGCACTCTACCTTCATGGACCTACCAGGACACTATTCCCACCAAATGACCTTGTCATAAATGGAGTAACTGTCCACATTGTTCTAGGGGAGCTTGCATGTACCCCCTTTTGCCTTGGCCCATGAAACCTTATCCAGATCTCAGAGGCCGTGGCAAAAGAAGGTTTAATTACACTCTCGGTAGGCGTAGAATGGTAGTTGAATGTACATTTTGCAGATTGAAATCCTGCTGGCTGTTTTCAGAACTATTTGGATTGCAGTGTCACCAGGGCTGCCCATGTTACTCTGGCTTGCTGTGCTCTTCACCATCTTAGTGAATCCAAAGGTGAACCTTTTCCCCCCGAATAGACCTATGACCACAATGGATTGCTGAACCAGTACACTCAGCCAGAAAGTGCACCTGTCACAGCTGGAGCAGGATGCACACAGGCAACATAAACCAGGGATGCTTTGTGCTCCCACATTATGGAACTGCATGGACCATGGAAGAAAGCATATAGTATGTTTATGGATGTATTTGTACAGCACTTTTTACAGTAAATGAAGGACTCTCACTGTATAATATGAATGGATGGCGTGATTTGTCATGAATTTTTAATTGTGGATGAGATGACTGCTTATACAATGGGACGGTGGTTTCAGTGACAGGAATTGATCAGAATAGATGTATTGAGAAATTGCTAGGGCCCAACTGGGGAAGTTGTATCCAATCACATCTTTGTTTTTATTCTTCAAATATACATCATATGATTATGATGGCATGTTTACCCCACACTAGCCTTGAAGGGGTTAAGATAGCCAGAAGGGGCCAATTAACCTTCACAATTGTACCTGACAGGAGGTCCTTGGATTTATAAATACCAATTTCTGATAAAGCCCAACTGGGAAAGGAATATAAAGAAAGTTTATAATAGCAGGAGGCTGCAAGGGGGAGAGTCTGCAGTCACTGTCTGGGATCAGAGAGGTGGGGAGGAGGAAAACCCGAAGGACAGGTGTTTAGAAATGAAAGCAGGGTCTTAGAAATGAAAGCAGAGTCAATCCCAGAGGAGTTGTGAGGAAAGACAGCCTGAGAAAGCAGGGTAGGGAGAAGGCCAGCGAAACAGCAGCAAGGAGGGGGACTGTGTAAATCTGGTTCTAGGGTTCCTGGGATGGAACTTAGTTTAGTTTTGTTGCCAGCTTTGGCCTTTTGCAAGTGACCATATCGGATGGTGCACAACATGGTGTACAACCATGCTTTGCTTACACACTGTTTTCTTGTGTGTATATGTTCTGTTGCTGTCAATAAAAGCTTGTAAAACTAATCATAAGTCAGGAAAAAAGAGAGTGTAAACAAGCAGGGGTTTGTGTCACTGTCAACCAATGTGAACCAAATCTTACTGGGGTCAGTTTGTGAGTCCCTTGTGATCTTAACTCTCCCTGAAAGGTGTTTTTAAAACTATATAACCCTATATGTTATACATAGGTCTGGTAGCACTACCTATAATTAAGGTTGCCTGAGACTTCCCATTATAAGACCTTCATTTTAGTTACCTATAACTTTTCCAAACTTTAACTATTTTGGCTGAAATTGTCCATGCTGGGCATCTGCCTGGTGCTTAATTATTCTGAAAAAATTCAGCCAAAATGTCTCAGCCATTTCCAAAAAAACAGGCTAGAGAAAAATGTTGTTTTGCCTCTGTTAACAAATTCTGCCATCCTTTTCTTTGAGAAGATCTAGTACCCCCATCCTTTCAAGTAGGCCCTGGAAATTTGGCAGAGGGATGGCTTTTATGTTAGTGATGGGCCTTTTACTGTTCCTATGGAAATCTGCCCAAATTTGGCCAAACTGTAAGCATTTGAAAAATTGCAGTTCTCACACACTCAGTAGAGACTAGCTGGCACTTCACAGACAAAGTCCCTGAAGATTCTGTGTGTATTGGGCATGTTCCAACATAGGACTGAACAAGACTTTCTCTAGAATTGTAGTTCTGGGCTGCTGCAGGCTGGCAAGGGGCCTGTCACTAGAACTGAGAGCAGGGAGCCTGTCTCATCTGTGCTCTCAATGGCCTCCTGCTGGCCTCAGGGAGTGTGGCGGAGTAAGCTGCCTGATTCAAATGCTGAAGGAGAACGAGTCAGATTTGGTAGGGGGGTAGGCTGGGACAAAGGGGGTGTTGGGGACAGACTGGACACTCGTTGTGGGGGAGAGGAAAACTGGTTCTGGGAGTTAGGGTGGGGGATACTGGGACCATGTGTACAAGGAAACTAGGATGGGAAGCTGGGGGTGGAATTTGGGACTGGCTGGGCAAGGAGACTGGAACTGAGAACCAATGGGGTAGTTAGAAGAAGGTGGTGGAGCAGGGAAGACAGATCTGACAAGGAACCAGGGTGCTGGGGGAGAGCTGGGATTGGCCAGGCCAAGAGATTGGGCAAAGAGCTAGGGGGTACTGAATTTGAACAAGGAGCCCATGGAGGGAGACTGGGTCTGCAAGTCATTTGGGATGGGGAATGTGGTTGCATGTGACTGGAGGCCAGGGTGGAGAGAGAGAAAGATCAGATGAGGAACTGGAAGGTGGGCAATCGGGACTGGTTGGTCAAGGAGATGAGAAGAAAAGGAACCAGGGGCAGGGCTGAGGAATTGGGATGGCTGGACAAGAAGACAGGGACTAGAAGTGGGAAGTAGAGTTGGGGCAAGAAGGAGAGGACAGGACAGAAGGAGTCAATTTTGGGGGCATTGGACAAAGTCTGTGCCCACTAGAGCACACTCCTCTCCCGAGGCTGGAATGGAACACAAGATACTGGAGTATCACCATTCCTCTGTTGTTCAAAAAATACTTGTGAAAACCACTGGCAAAGTGTCCCATCCAGGTCTAGTGTTGGTCCACATAGAAGATAATAATTTTTAACAGTAGCAGTTGTAGATTATCTCATGATGCATATGCATAAGGGGTCTGAATTAAGATGGCAAAGGCAGCCTTAATTCTGGCATTTCCAAATTTTTAAGTGTTTGACTTTGCAACCTTAATATTCTTTTAACATAGTTTGTGTGATATACAGCTCTGCAATCAGGTACACAATGCGTGTGCTGTAGTCTAAAGGTTTTATAGGTATGACTTTAGGGTATCACTAGGGAAGGGCGAAGCTATGAGAGTATTTTACAGATCAAGCCAAACAAGTGTTAAAACTTTAGGAATGCATCATGTATTTTGTGTATACCACACGTGTTGAAGAAATTAGTAGTGTTATAGACATCTACATCTGGAGAGCCACTGGTATAGGACTGAATTCTGGCCATCCTGGGCCTCAGGCCAGGCAATCATTTGCAGGGAAATTCTCCATTTGTGCGGGGAGTAAACATTTTTCTGACCATTTTTTTAATGGTGGCTGTTTGAAACTTCCCAGGGGTTTGAAATGTGAAAACAGTAGTGACAGTGGAGATGGAAAGTGGGATTTTCAAAAGTATTCAACATTTGTCCAGCTCTGCTCCCATTGAAGTTTTACCCGTGAGATCAGCTGGAGCAGAATAAGGCCAACACTGAGCACTTCTGAAAATCCTGTCCAGAGAGAACAGGTAAGACAGCTAATGGTACATAACATATGGCTCACTTTACTACACCTCTACCCTGATATAACGCGACCTGGGGGACGGGGAGGGGGCAGGGGGCAGGGCTGCACACTCTGGTGAATCAAAGCAAGTTCGATATAATGCGGTTTCACCTATAACGTGGTAAGATTTTTTGGCTCCCGAGGACAGCGTTATATCGGGGTAGAGGTGTGTCTACTCAGATCTCACCATTTACTACTGTATGGATCTACATGTATATTTGTATGTGTGTATATGTGTATATAGTTTATAGTTATAACTATATATTATATATGAAAATATGTCAGAAGTTGCTCTATAATCAACTGCTTTTTCAGATTAAAAAATGTTTCAATAAAGTTCTCTAACTTTATATTTTGCACACTTGATGCTTCTTTTTTCATTTAGTACTGGAAGCAATAATGCTAAAATACCATGACAAAAAGTATTCTTGTAGCATTTCCAATTTGCTCCAAACCAAGGTGTACTGGTAGTGCTTCCATTCTCTCACTATGTATACCCAGTTGCAATCTAGAATGAGTTTTGAGCCTGGAGACAAGATTTATATTCGAAAATCTGATAGTCCCTGAACTAGAGACACTGATTGGAATAATACATTTTATATTTCTTGTGAAAATCCCTCCATTTTTCTGGCTGACACTAGGTCTACACTTGGAGTTGGGGGTGTGATTCCCAGCTTGCACAGACATACTTGCGCTAACTTTCATCAAGCTAGTGCACTAAAAATAGTATTGTAGCCATAGTAGCAAGAAGTGGCACAGGCTATCTGCCCCATGTGTGTACCAACAGGCTCCAGATGGGTTTTTACTCAGGACAGTTAGCCAGGCATACTGGTCACTGCTGCTCATGCTACTCCGGTTACACTACAGAATTCCGTGCACTAGCTCGAATGACACCCAGCGTGAGTATTTGTATGTTAGCTGAGAATCAAACCCCTAGCTCCGAGTGTAGATGTAGCCTAAATTGCTCTGAACTTTATCAGATTGTCCTTCTTAGGTTAGTGATGTTATTGTGTGGTGGTGTTTTTTTCTGAAGTGCATCTCTATTGATACAGAAAGAGACACTTATACTCATCTGTTTATTGGGTTCTATCTTCAAGAAGGATCTTATTAACATTATTAGCAGCCTAATGCCAACCTGGGGTTTATGAAAGGCCATTAAAAACACTTCACACGTCTGCTGTCCAAAAGCTAAATATTTTTCTTAGCTTCATCGTTGCTCATAGTTGTGAAAAGTGCAGGCACTCGTGGATGCTCAGAAGATGTATTTTTCTCATGTGCGCCATAAATTGCTGTGGACATATTATTTTCTAATTTATGCCTTTAGTGACATCCTCTTGTTGGCTGCATGTTGTGCTGTATTCAGTAGGACACTTACCCTTCCATGTAAGATATCATATTAGAAAGATTTCCACCATTTAATTTAAAAAAAGAAAAAATCAGGCTCGATTCTCAGTTACATGAGGGCCATTTTACACTACTTTGTGTAACTTACATCCACTTTGAGGCTCCTTTGCCAAAGTGGTGTAAAGAGGGCTTAGTGTCAGTGAGAATCAGGCCTCTCATCTTGCTCTTTTCTCATCAAAGCCTATGTGTGAGATAGTCTGTATTCAGTAGCATCTCGTATGCAAAAAATGGAGCCAAATGTTCCTAACAACTGATATGACAGATCAGAAATATAGTAGAAATAGCCAATATATAAATCCCTGCAGCATCACCTACCAGACAGTCAGGGGTACCAAAGTTTATGTAATTACATATTTGTCAGATATATAAATAAGCTCAGACCTCATTCATAGTGACTGAAATTCTAGCTCTGTCTTGCCCCTTGGCGTGGAACTGAATAGAGTTCCTATTCAGATTTTGAGGGGAACATCTTCATCAGTTCCACAGTTACATAATGCAGCCCGAGGGCAGAGTCACACACTGTGATACCCTCATCAAGTCAGAGGATTGGGCATGCGCTACATGGGGAGGCATCAGCAGCTTAGTGGGAGTGATGCCTTTTCTCTGGCCGATTGGGAGTCAGGAAGGCAAGAATGATCAGTTTTTGTTGGGCACAAAGGGAGCGCCCAGACATCTCATAAATAGTTTTCCTTTAGCTTACGTGTCTTGCTTTGGGGTTCAATCCCTGCTGATGACCATGTTGCCTATAGATATGCAGCCACAATATGTTACAAAATGGCAGTCTAGAGGGGATTATGTGATAACTGTTTTAGTGTGTCTCCTGTGACTTTAACAGGTTGCTGCTGTCTACACTACACTTATATCAGCATGACTGATGTCACTCGGGGGTGAATAAATCACTCCCCTGAGCGACATATTACACCAATAGAAGCACTGGTGTGGGCAGCACTATGTCTGCAGGAGAGGATCTCCCGCTGACATAGCTTCTGCTGCTCACGGGAGCTGGAGTAGTTATTCTGACAGAAGAGTTCTCTCCTGTTGGCTTAGAGTAGCTACATTAGAGAGCTAGAGAGGTACATCTGCACTGATGTAAACTCTCTAGTGTAGCTGTGCCCTAATGGCGCCTTCTGCTCTAGTGGTAGAGACTTGTGGTTTTGGGAGAAGAATGTTTCTGGTATAATTACTATCAATGCCTACGATGTCGTTGTATGTATGCACCCAAGATTTGCTGCAGTTCCACAAATAAAACATCCTTTGGAATCAACAGTCTGAGGAAGATCAACAATTCTTACATTTCTAATTATTACCAAGTTCATCTAACTTGTATGGCATTATTTTGTTTTCCTTGAGCAGGGAATTAATCATGTCATTGAGCCTGCACAAGTGTTTTGGAGTTCCACAGGGGTCAAAGTAACTTAAGGGACTTACCGGTACTCAGGGCCGGGCTCCTAGCAGGCGCGGGGGAGGTCCCCTCATGCAGAAGGGGCAGGGACTCATGCAGAAGGGGCGGGGCCTTTAACTCCCCAGGCCCTTTAAATCGCTGCTGCTAACTCGGGGCTCTGGCGGCGATTTAAAGGGCCCGGGGCTCCGGCTTCGGTAGCAGTGGCCGGGAGTCCTGGACCCTTTAAATCACCACCAGAGCCCCAAGGTAGTGGTAGCTGCAGTGGTGGCGGGGAGCCCCGAGGCTCTGGCGGCAATTTAAAAGGCCCGGGGCTCCCGGCCACCGCCGCTACCCCGGGGCTCCGGCAGTGGGGCTTTGGTGTCGATTTAAAGGGCCAGGGGTCTGGCCACGGCCAGGAGCCCCAGGCCCTTTAAATCGTTGCCGGAGCCCCAGGGTCTCCCGACCACTGCTGCTACCCCAGGGCTCCAGCAGCGGGGCTCTGGCAGTGATATAAAGGACCAGGGGCTCTGGCCACTGCTGGGAGCCCAGGCCCCTTTTAAATTGTCCACCTGGGGAAGCTGACCCCTCCCGGTACTGTTGGCTGTGTACCGGTTCTTACTTTCAACTCTGGAGTTCCACAAACTTTTCTTCAGCCCCTGTAACCGTTGAGGAAAAGATTCAGTCTTTAGAAGAAGAGCAGGGGTAGAGTCCCATAAAGAATCTAATGTTATAAAAAGTGTATGTAGAAAATAGGGTGACCAGATGTCCCAATTTTATAAGTACAGTCCTGATATTTGGGTTTTTTTTTTACATAGGCACCTATTACCCCCCACACCCTATCCTGATTTTTCACACTTGCTATCTGGTCATCCTAGTAGAAAACAGCATTTTTAAGGCCAAGTGTCCCTGTCTCCCAGTTGGGAGGACTCATGATATTATAGATATAACTGTAGCTAAGATACCTTAGGGAATTGCTAAAGTACCTTGTTGAATTGAGGCCGTAACTATTCTGTTTTTATAAATGTACAAAATGATCTTTTAGAAGCTGTACAATTTTTTAAAACAGCTGGAAGTTCAATTGTCAATTGACCGAATATTTAATATTGTTAAAATTTGCTTTCTTGACTTGTTAGCACATTCATTCTATCTGAATTCCCGAACTATCTAAGGAGATACTGTTGAATTAAAAAATCGAATCTTTTATATCTGTATTATCATAAAACCTTATCTCCTAACAGTCAGAAAAGCTCATACCCTACTTTTGCTCCTAGTAGCAGCACTGTTGTTAAGATTGTATTGCAGAGTTCAGTTTTAACAGGAGCTTTAAACCTTTGTTTTGTCAAAAGCATGTCAAAATGGCAAAAACTAAAACATAGACTATAAACCTTGAGTACTGTTGGAGTGTTGTAATGGTGATTTGATGAAAAATGAATTGGTACAGAGAAAATAAGAGTAAGAGCTATGCAGATTTTTTTTAAGGGATTTTTTTCAGTTTGCTATCAATTAAAAGAAAAACAGAAAAAAAGGTGCAAGGATGTGTGGGTCTGGAAACTGAGTCTGCTGGTCCGTAAGCAACTGCCGCATCCATACGGCCACCCAACAGCTAGGCAGAACACTCATTGCTGGGCTTTGAGCCACATGGGCCCAAACACCACAGGATGTGCTGCCCACAGAGGGCCTGACTGGCAGTGCTTTCAGGTCCAGGAAGCTGTCTGTGCAACTACATGGATCCCCAGTGGGCTGCAATCACAGACTCTGCTCCTTCACCTTTCTTTGGTTCCTGACTTCTGACTCTGGCTCTGACCCTGGCTTTTGTTCCTGGCTTCTTACTCTGGACCTACTATGCATGACTGCACACAGCCCAGCCATAACAAGTGGTAAGGCAGAATAACTTTCCAAAATAATAGGATGAGTGACATGGATGTGCTGATCAGTGCATATCATTGATATAAAAACATCTGAAGTCACTGTTAAGACTTTGATTTATAGTACAATTTTGATGAAGTTGGGGTACGTATTTCTATTTGGTATCTGCTGGAAATGTAAGTGAAACCTTTATGAAGCATTGGTATTCTTTATTGACAATGTGAAGGTGGAAAGAAATGCAAAAATCTTTCTCCGTAACTTCTTATTTCCATGCTTTTAAGGTTTTGGGTGTAGAGAATCTCACTTCAACCTTAACTATCTCTAAGCAAAGGGTATTTATTTCCCCTCATACAAATCTGGTTTGTAAATACCGAAGAGGAATGTTGATACTTCTTCAGTGTTTTTTTTAAATGTACATTTCTATTATATTTTTAATGGTTTTGTAAAATGTAAACAAAAAACCCCTCAGATTCCGGGCCCAAATAACTTCCCAATGCCTCTTTAAGCAAATTTCTGACGCTTGTTTTAATGCCTCAGTTGCATGTTGCAATTCCATTATTTTAATGTACAGTATAACCCCTATGGCTGTTAACATTAACACCTTACCCATTTCCTTAGAGGAGGCAATAGCCTTCTCTTAGTATCTGCAATATGCTGGATATTCCCTATGGCAAACACAGGGAAGGATTGGAAATACTGCAACTACTGAAGTAACCGTATCTATTTATTGAAGGCAAAACAGGCAAGTTTTTAAGGTAGACCACTGCAGCCAAAGGCGTGCACTCTGGATCTCTGGATAATCTTGTCAGATCTGCTCCCCTGAGTCTGTCAGCAATCCATCATACAGAATGTTTCAAAGTGCTCATCAGCATTGGCAATACATGTTATTTTCTTGGTAGTAGCAGGGAGGAGATTAAATGTATTGGCAATTACTAAGGAAAATGACCCCTTTTGTTCCTGATGTGCAGCTCAGTTCTGCCCTGTCAGACCTGCCAGTAGTTGAGATTTTATTACAAAGTTGTTTGTGTCTATTCTCTTTAGGTTCAGCACTTGATTTTTTTTCTAGCGTTATCACTGCACAGTGCGGTGCCACAGTTTCGGTGCTTTATCCTGAAAAGAAAGCATCATCATCATCATCATCACAATTGTAATTCAATATCACATTGTTGAATAGCTGGATTTGTGTTTTAAGTCCTTAATCATTGCTTTCTTTTTATAAAGATGTGTTGAATAGCAGCAAGCTGGAGCCATTTTTTAAAGAAAAATCACATTCCATACTGTTACCAACTATCTCACTAGATTTTTTTTTTATGTTCTGCATGGTACTTAATAAGATAGAGATCTGCTGTTCAACTGAAGAAACAATAGTTAAGATATCCATTTATTGACTAAACTAGGGCCATTGAACACTGAGTCATATGAAAGAAAACTACAGTATAACTTCCATTGGTTCCTCGCTGGAGTCTTCTGACCTCAGTGTAAATATGAGACATACAGTAGCAACACTTCTGTACACAAAATGTTGGTAAAATGAAGAACAAAGTATTAAGAATAAACACAGTGGCTGTTAAAAAGAAAGGTAGAAATATTAGGATCAAATTTTCAAACTGGCTACTTCAATCATGCCCTAAAAGTATTCACACATCATTAACACATGTTTTTTCATATTCTATTTACTCAATTGCTACTGACTATTTCTGCTCTGTTACTCCAGTGAAAGGTGGGGTTAATCCATTAATTTCAATGGAGTTACCCCAGACTTAATCTGATTTAACTAAGGCCTGGTCTACACTATGACTTTAATTTGGATTTAGCAGCGTTAAATCGAATTAACCCTGCACCCGTCCACACAACGAAGCCATTTATTTTGAAATAAAGGGCTCTTAAAATCGATTTCTGTACTCCACCCTGACGAGCGGAGTAGCACCAAAATCGATATTGTCATTTCGAATTAGGGTTAGTGTGGCCGCAATTCGATGGTATTGGCCTCCGGGAGCTATCCCACAGTGCACCATTGTGACCGCTCTGGACAGCAATCTGAACTTGGATGCACTGGCCAGGTAGACAGGAAAAGCCCCGTGAACATTTGAATTTTATTTTCTGTTTGCCCAGCGTGGAGAGCACAGGTGACCACAGATAGCTCATCAGCACAGGTAACCATGCAGGCTGATAATCAAAAAAGAGCACCAGCATGGACCGTACGGGAGGTACTGGATCTGATCACTATATGGGGAGAGGATTCAGTGCTAGCAGAACTTTGTTCGAAAAGACAAAATGCCAAAACTTTTGAAAAAATCTCCAAGGGCATGATGGAGAGAGGCCACAATAGGGACTCAGATTGGTGCCGTGTGAAAGTCAAGGAGCTCAGACAAGCCTATCAAAAAACAAAGGAGGCAAACGGTCGCTCCAGGTCAGAGCTGCGGACATGCTGCTTCTACGCCAAGCTGCATGCAGTTCTAGGGGGGGCCGTCACCACTACCCCACCTCTGACCGTGGATTCCGAGGCGGGGGTAATCTCATCAGCTACACCTGAGGATTCTGCGGATGGGGAAGAGGAGGAGTAGGAGGAGGAGGACGAACTTGTGGAGAGCACACAGCACTCCATTCTCCCCAACTGCCAGGATCTTTTTCTCAGCCTGACTGAAGTACTCTCCCAACCCTCTCAAGCTAGTATCGAAGACCATGGCCCAATGGAAGGGACCTCAGGTGAGTTTACCTTTTAAAATATAAAACTCGTTTTAAAAGCAAGCGTTTTTTTAATTATTACTTTGCCCTGAGGACTTGGGATGCATTCGCGGCCAGTACAGCTACTGGAAAAATCTGTTAATGTGTCTGGGGATGGAGCGGAAATCCTCTAGGGACATCTCCATGAAGCTCTCCTGGAGGTACTCCAAAAGCCTTGCCACAAGGTTTCTGGACAGTGCAGCCTTATTCTGTCCTCCATGGTAGGACACTTGACCACGTCATGCTAGTAGCAAGTAATCTGGTATCATTGCCTGACAAAGCCTGGCAGCGTATGGTCCTGGTGTTTGCTGGCATTCAAGCAACCCATTCTTTATCTCGCTGTGTAATCCTCAGGAGAGTGATATCGCTCATGGTAACCTGGTTGAAATATGGGACTTTAATTAAGGGGACAGAGGTGGCAGTTCCTACTGGGCTGTTTGCCTGTTGCTGAAAAGAAATCCTTCCCTGCAGTTAGCCAAGCGCAGCGGGGAGGGGAATTGGCCTTGAGCTTTTCGCGTTTGGCTAGCAGGGATCTTCCCTGATACCAGCCATGCGGTGGGGGGAGGGATAAAGTGATCATCCCAGAGAATTGGATGGGGGGGGGTTAGTTTGTTTTCTGCTGCTGAAGGTTAACAGGAAAACCGCAGCAGTCAACGGGCTTTGCTTGGTATGTGAGAAAGGAGGGCGCAGAAGCCGAAAGACAATGGCTTACCATGGCCGCATGCAAGCTGAATTTTGTTGCCCGTCCCATACCTGCAACACTATGCGGTCCCACCAGTTTGTGCTTGTTTCCCGGGCCCAGAATTGGCATTCCACGGCTATAACCTGCCCCATTAACAGCATGATCTCCAAAGCACCGGGTCCCGCGGTTTGATAGAATTCCATGTCCATGTCCTCATCACTCTCGCCGCCGCGCTGCCGTAGCCTACTCCTTCCCACCTGGTTTTGCAGGTTCTGGTTCAGCATAAACTGCATGATAATGCGCAAGGTGTTTACAATGTTCATGACTGCTGTTTTGAGCTGAGCGGGCTCCATGCTTGCCGTGGTATAGCGTCTGCACTGTTCACCCAGGAAAAAGGCACGAAATGGTTGTCTGCCGTTGCTTCCCTGGAGAGGGGGGAGGATGTACCCAGAACCACCCGCGACAATGTTTTTGGCCCCATCAGGCATTGGGATCTCAAACCAGAATTCCACTCCGGAAATCGACGCTAGCCCCGGTACATGGACGCACACTGCCGAATTAATGTGCTTAGTGTGGCCGCATACATTCGACTTTATACTATCTGTTTCCAAAATTCGAATGATATAAATTCGGATTAATCCCGTAGTGTAGACATACCCTAAGAGCAAAATTTGGCCCACGGTTTGGGCCTTGTGTCCAGAACCATATATTTATGGTATTAGAACATCCAAATAAACATTTAATGTTATAAACTTATTATGTGAACCACATTTTATATGCTAGGAATTGTTGACCTGATCAAAACTTTCTAAACCACAAAGGAATATAGAACTGTATTTATTCTAAACATTTACATATACAGACACCTATCACAGGTCCCAATTCATCACAGAACTCAAACACGAGCACGTGATTAATCTCATGCCTGTTTAACAACCCTCTTAAGCATGTGCTTAACTTTAAGCACATGGTTGAGTGCTGTGTTGAATTGGGCAATGATGGAAAACTGTTAATATTAATTTATTTTCTTAAATCTCTTGTGGGTATGAGTAGTACAAGGGGAAGCTTCCCTATGCAAACTGATAAAGTGTGTATGTGAAATCTACTGTGGAAGAACCACTTCTGTGGGTATTACATGCCAGCTAGGGTTTGATTGTCCTTACACCAAAGTAATTCAGATGTAAACTTGGAATGAATCCAATGAAGTCAATGGAGTTGATATTAGTCTAAAGCCTGGTTAAGTGAGAAGAGAATTAGGCACCTATTATATCACTTTTCCACACTTTTTTTTCTAGATTTGATATAGAGCATATAGTGAACAACAACCACATAAAATAACAAGAAATGCAATAAAGGAAAATATGTAATGGGAAATTATTGGAAAATAATTAGATCTATTTTTGCAAAGTATTGGGAGGAAGTTTGGAAGAAACAGTTCAGTCCACTGGATATAATGCAGCTGTAGCTGGAATTATCATTAGTTATTTCTATTTCTGTTCTCTTTTCTGCATTTTTATCCAGGCCTCCATTTCACTAGATTTCTTCTGTGCATGCTAGTTCATTTGGATTTTGTCCCATTGTTCTCTATACTTAATTCTGGTCTCTTCCTTTTTCCATTCGTCTCTTATATTTCTTTGTTTAGTTTTTCCTCTGCAATTTTCTGACTCCACATCATTTTCTCCATCTCCTCTATTGTGTTGCCATTATCTTTCTAGTGCTTGTTTTCATTTCTTTCTGCATCTCCTCCCCTTTATTTCTCTCTCATTCTATGCCAATTTCTGACTTTAAACACTTTTCTCTCTTGTATTTTTAATTAATTTGGCTAGTTTTTCTCTTTAATGTTTTTTTTCAATATGTTCCCATTGTAATTCACTGCAAATAAATAAGCTTTGGAAATAAACTTCATTATTTATAGTACACAACACTGCAAATACCATGGGAATGGCATATTTTTGTAATAGTCTGACTGGCCATTTTCAGTTAAGCCTGGAAGATCTGGAATAAGGTGTATTGGAAGAGGGAAAAGGGAGGAGATGCAGATCTTAAAATTCATTCTTTTGCTCACCTCTAGGGCAATACTATAAGGATTGTTTAGAGCAGCGGTTCTCAAACTGTGGGTTGGGACCCCAAAGTGGGTCGTGATCCTGTTTTAATGGGGTTGCCAGGGCCGGCGTTAAACTTGCTGGGGCCTGGGCTTTGGGCCTCCCCACCTGGGGTGGCAGGGATCGGGCAGGCTCAGGCTTCGGTCCCCCCCTTCCTGGGGTTGTGTAGTAATTTTCGTTGTCAGAAGGGGGTCACGGTGCAATGAAGTTTGAGACCCGCTGGCTTAGAGGGTCCTGTGAAGTATTGAGTGCCATCATGTTTCCTTGCTGGGCAGGCATAGCAGAGAGATTGAGAAGTGGTCACTGAAATATTTACTACATCGTGTGAAATAGCCACTGATCTAGTGGGTAGCTGTTTACTCAATCAAAATGTGGTGCAACTGAACTCCCACGAACAGACAGTGTGTAGCTATACATATGAGTACCAGATTAGGCCTCATTGTAAAGCAACAGGGAAAATTCACTACATTCAAGAGAAAGAATGACTGCAGTTGCATCTTAAGGCAGAGGAGTAATATTGATTTTAGTTATGTGAAGCACAAATGTTTCTCCCCAATCTTTTTCAAAGTAAACATTCCAGAATGGGGAAATTTTCAAAAGAAGCCAAAAAAGTGAAGTAGGGTTATAGCACATGGGAGGTAAGATTCTGGTTATCTGTAACTATCTTTGATAACACATTACAGACATTTTCATCAAGAAGGGAAGACCATTTAGACTGGTGAAGATTGTCTATATCAGGTCTGTATCTTTTGTTTAAAGATTTGATAAGTAAGCTTGGCATGTAGTCTCTTCCTGGTTAAGGAAGTGGATTGGGACTCAGGGATTTGGATTCAAGTCCTGGTTCTACTTCAGACTTCCTGTGTGAACTTGGGAAAGTCATTTACCGGTAACATCTTTGCACCTCAGATGTTACAAAATGAAGATAATACGTCTTTCCCTTATCCTTTGTCTGTCTAATCTATTTAGACTGTAAACTCTGTCTTTTACTATGTGCTCATACAGTGCCTAGCACAATGGAGCCCCAATCTCAGCGGGGGCCTCTAGCTCCTATCATAATTCAAATAGGTGATAGGCAAGCATGCATAACTTCCAGCAATATTATTGAGCACTCTGTAAGCTTTCAAACCTTCTCTCTCTCTCTTTCTCTGTATGTAAGAATCGTTCTTAACTCTCTCTCTCTGAATGTATATATGTATGTATACATACAGAGAGAGAGAGTTAAGAATGATTCTAGACCGTAGCTGGGATTGTTTTAATAAACGTTACTAAATTCTAAGATAAGCCCTGGGTATTCCTATAAAAAAAAAATTCCAGCCAACTTTTACCTGAGCCTATTTTTTTCTCTTCCCAAGAATGAAAGTGGCCCATGCACTACCCTTTTCCATCATTAGTATTCTGTATAGAATCTCTTTGGATATAAAACTTTTATCTTGTTCCTATGAGTATCTTCAGAATTCTAGGTACTGAAAACGAAAGAAGAGGATATAATATGACTCACAGGAGCCCCAGCCTTACCCTCAGGATGATTTCCTTCTTTTTCAGTTATTCTAAGAATTCTGTACAGTACCTGTGTTATGTGACCAGCAGTTATTTTAGAGAAAGTCAAGTTATATTACATTCTTGGAATCAATTTTAATTATATTATCTGAAATGTTTTGGCATAATCCACAGTAGCATTTCAAAATGCCCCTATTTTATCGTCTTCACCCTGTTCTAGTCTTTTTCCGGCAGTTACACAAGATTAGGTCTTTATTTCATTGTCCTTAAAGCACTACATGTGCAGCTCATTCTTCTCACCTTGAGGTATCAGATGCATCTGTTTAGAGTTTTCACTGCTTAACCATACATGCAAGGGAGTGGAAAGTTCAAGGCAGGATTTAGCCATGAACACACTTAAGTTTGTCCACTACAGCACAGAGGTACATTGTCACCATCATTACTTATACCATTAGTAGTTTGACGTATTTACCATCCTAAATTCATATGAGAATTGGATATGGGCTTTGAAATTCAGATCCCAATAAAGCTTTCCAAAGTCTGCACTGCTTTGAAAGAGCTAGTTCAGATGCAATGCTAAAAAGCAGATGGAGTCAGAGGCCATTTAGGACACACAATTCAGGAAATTGTTTTTGAGCAACTGATTGTCTGAATGTAATTGGGGTAAATGTGGATGTTTACTATGTTTGTCTTTTCTTGGCTGTTAAAGATAACATTCAAAATGACATTTTCCTATGTTACTTTTTAACTGATTTCCCCCACTGTTTCTAAAGGATTTACAGAGAGAAAAGTGTCACTTTTAATAACACCCTCTACTGAGAACACAGCACTCTGTTTTGTAATTTAGATTCTTTGCACAGAATTCTTAACTCAGTTCTAAAATGCCAACTCAAGATTTAGTGTCAGCAATCAGGGAAATGAATCAGTGTAAATCAACACCATTGATATTCATCTTGGCATAATTCAACATTATAGATTCCAAAGCAGACAGAAGGGAGTTTTAGGATGCGGGGAGTCTGGGCATGAAAGAAATGATAGAAAAGGGGCTAGACATAAAGAAGCTAAGGCACTAAGTGTGAACATTTTATAAATAAAAAAAGTAACATATCTTTATCGTGTGAGACAAACGGGAGCACATGAAAAGCATGACATGAATAACACAGGATTTTGAAATAAATGGGAGGTTTGTGTATCTTCTACCACTTTTGACGTCTTTCCTGCTGCCCCTTATCCTTGGGATTATCACTGGTCCTGCTTCTTGTCTGCCAGATGTTTTCCCATTGTTCCTTTAAATCCTTGCATAAAATCTAGCTCTCCTATGAATCCTTCATGTATTAGTTTCCTACCAATGGTCTCTCCTCATCTTCCTGTACCCGTTTATTCTACCTAAACTATTGCTCCATGTTAATTCTTTTCGGTGCAGCACTGTAAACTCATCAGGGCAAAGACTGTCTCATTCTGTATTATATAAATCACTGCATACATTTATGATGCTATATAAATACTTAATAAAACGTCTCCCCCAGAAAGAGTGCGGACACTATTACTCAGAGAACTGTAAGTTCTAATGATTAGTTCATTGTATTTTGTCATTTACATAACACTTAAATGACTAGAAGCATGGGTAATATATTATCATTTTGATACCTTTCTGTTAAAGGTAAGAGAAAAAGAATAGCTGAACTGTATAAAATGAAAACTGCATTGACAAATTCTAATCCCCTAGGAGACTAATCCTCCACTCCTTGTGCAGTCAAACCTTTTACTGAAGTCAGTGGGCATTTTGTCCATATAAGGCTAAATCCTGCAAGGTGTTGATCACTCTGGTCATCATCCAGCGAAGATTAGAACTTATGCTTAACTATAACTACCTGACTGGTCCCACTGAAGTCAATGGGAATGTTAAGCATATGATTTGCTAGAGAGGATCCTGTTGCTAAATAGCTTGCAGGATCAAGTTCTCAGTGGTAAAAACACAACGACAAATTTAAACAATTTAACAATATAATTACAGACAACTACACTAAAAGAACATGAAGGTTGCAAAGTCAAGTGCTCAAAAGTTAGTTCCATACATTCTAATGTTTTGGGTTTTAACTTTTTTATTTTTACATAAAGTTTTATGTTTTGAGTTGGGAAAGGAAATGCTTCATGGGTAAGGAAGGAAATTTCCACATTGGTGAAGCTGATCAAATACCATAAATTGCTTTGTGAAATAAATTAGGTAACAAAAACAGCAAAATCTGTAGATTTGATGAATAATATATGCCCATCCCTATACACTTGTTAGAATAATGGCACTTGAAACAACCGTGAAACTCTTCAGACTTTCTCATACATTCTAATGCTTATAACCTTTGTTTCTTCAATGATTTATATTATATTCAACAAAAACTGTTTTAAGTCATTAGTTATTTACATACTTTTATAGCTGATGAAGTGTTCATGACATTTACTAAAGGGGAGATTTACAAAAGAGAATTAGGCACTTTTTTGACCTTGAAAATCTCCCTTTAAATTGCTCTTTCTATAAATCTGGTGTGGTGTTCAGTCCTTCATTGCTTTTACTGCCTGCCTGTATTGAAGCCCACTGTTAACTCAGAAAACTTTAAAGAAAACCCCATTTAAAGATGAAAATATACATGCACTAGCAACAGAACTGCTCCTGTAACCTAACACTTTCCCAAAGCCTAATTTTGATAAGAAAGCTCTTACTTAGCTTCCCACTCTTAATTTAGCATCTGATATTAAATAAATTACTATGTTATTTGCCACTTCTCCTTTGCATCACTAACATTTTTACAGAGCTGTGTCAAGTTTGTATGACCAATGTTACTATGTCAATTATTCTGTGTTTGATAATAGCATGTGGTTGACATTATTATATAAAATTTGGAATATGGTTCTCATTATGATTGATAATGCTATAATGGTAGTAACTTAAACTACACAAGCAGAAGAGGAGAGCTCTGAATAATTTAAACAGGAATGGTGTTTAGAATTTTGTTTTCTGACAGATCCTGTGACTTATGATGCAATGTTGAGAGATAGCAACAAAGAAATGGATAATTCACCAACTTTCCAGTGCTAGGCGATGAAACATACTTCTGCTCTCCTGACTTTAACACTTTGATTTTTCATAGCTGGCCTGGCATTTGGCTCTGAGAAGAAAGAGAGGTTTGCATGGGAATGTTTGCATCTGGACCAATTCATTTCTACCATGTATTTTGCAAGTGAGAATAATGAAAAGCGTTCTCTCTTTTCAGTGTTCAGAATTCTTTTTGAGTGTGGGGTTGACTTTAACTACATCAAATCACATTATTGCTAGACCAGACTGAAAACCACTAATAAAGCAAAGCAGTTATTTATAGTTGCACACCATGGGCCACATTCTCAGCTGATGTAAATTAGCATAGCTTCTCTGATTTTATCTGATATACACCAGCTGAGGAGCTGGACCCTACTTTTAAAGTTGTTGGCCGAAATCTGCCATTGAATGAATGCTTCTGGCTCCTGGTATTGCTAATGGGAGTAGAGTGTGTAAAGTCAGAAGGCAAAATTTGGCCCTGTGTGTTCTGGTAACACGATGGAACACTTGATGTACTCATTTGCATGGCTTTCATCAAGATGCTTTTGTAGCTTGCAGGTATTTCAGGAGTGCTGGTATCACAGTTTTTCAAAACAAATCAAAAGGTTTGAGAACACATTTTGTGTGCATTTTGGGGCCATAAATTTCAGACTTGGGCCTAATATTAGCTACATAGTCCAGATCCAGTAATACAAGTAGACACATGCTTAAATTTTGTTATGCTGGATTAGAGCTTAGGTGGCCTGATATTCAGCATTGCTGAGTATCCGTGTGGGAACTACAGGCTCTCAGTACTTCTGAAAATCAGACTACATAGTTAGGTGCTGAGATTGCCTCCCTTCAACATCAGAGAGGCTAACAGGGAAAGAAAATCCTCCCCTCTTCTCCTCCCATAGACAAATAGCTTCCTTGTGGGCTGGGAGAGGAGCAAGGGAAGGGTTCTCTAGGTAACTGGCTGGTTTGAAGGATGCAGTTGAAACCCATTACCTCCCTTGCACTAAGGGGAGGAGCTTATAAGTCCTTTCCCATTCCTAGAGCCACATTCTGGTTCTGTGCCTGGGAGCAACAGTTCCCCATCGTTCCCTCCCTCTCCTTGGGATTAGAGGTTTCTGAGCGATGCCAACCCCAGAAGTAAAAATCAACAAATAAATAAATTAAAATAATGATTTTTAAAAGTGTATATTGTATTTTTTGGCCTCTTGATTTGTGAACTCTCCCTGTCCATGCCCAGTTTGTGGGCAAATGCTCCTATAGTTTCTTTGAGTTATAGGAATCTTAGCGATTGTCTCCACAGAAACTTGTACCAGGTTAACTAAAGGTGTGTTTCTAGATTAATTTAAGGCTTGTCTACACGAAGAAATTTACCGGCATAACTGTACTATGATTATTCTGCTACCAGTATATCTCCCCCTGTGGACACTCTTATTCTAGAATAAGAAGTTAGTTAGACCAACAAAACACTGTGTGAATACTCTTCAATCAGTTTTCAAAAGGCTGAATTTGGTAAGAAATTAATTTAAGCAAAATCACTAAAAGCCAGGTTTAAATCATTTTCAGAATATCCCCAGAGGGCTTTTGCCTCTGTGTAACTAAACTGGGTTTTCCCACCAGTTTTAGCTAAACTTGCGCAACGTTGTGTGTTGACAAGGCCGTAGGTGTTTATTGTATAACAATAGGAGATGAAAGAGTAATTTTTTTTCAATCTGAGTGTCCCACTTCAGAAGTGCCCAGGAAATAGATGGCCAAATTCTTCCTTGGCTTCAAGGTTCTGGACAGGTTCCTAGTGTGGTTTGTTTAGTGCTAGGTGTTATATTTGCATGAAGATATTGTGCTGTCAAGAAACATAATGTATGAAAAACATGAAACCTGGTCATTTGGAGAATGGTTGTGTATGTAATAGTCTCTCTTTCCTCTATTGAATACACTGGTCTTGTTCTGCTTTACTTTTTCTTACCTCAGATGTAAGTTGGTGTGAGAGAAAATCAGGCTCAAATAATTCAATCACCTCCATAAGCATTGTATTAAACAATTGCTCTGGTATTTAATCAATGAAATTAACCCATTGTATAGGGTTTTTACCATTACCTAGGTGAGTTATGTGCCTAAGTCTAATTGAAAGACACTAGGACTTAGGTGCGTAACTCGCTTAGGAGCTTTTGAAAATCCTGTGGCAAGTTAAACACGTTGGTAGACTATTACTAATATCTTCTCAGTGAAAGCAAAGCACACAAGCCATTTCCTTTCCCAGACCTGAACAAGAGCTCTGTGTAGTTTGAAAGCTTGTATGTTCCACCCACAGAAGTTGGTTTAATAAAAGCTATTACCTCACCTACCTTGTCTCTCTTATAAGCCCTCTGACAGGCAGTTAAAAATTTAAGGCAAGATTTTCAAAGGTGTTGAGCATTCCCAAGTGCAGCCAAATTTTGAGAAGAGCTTCTAAATGAAGAAGACAGATTTTCAGAGGTGCTCAACAAAAGCATCTGTTAATAGCCATTCTTGGGACCTGAGAGCTTTTGAAAATACTGCCACTTAATTTTTAAGCCGTCACTCCTAAATTATGCTGGCATATCTGTGTTGACCCTCTAACTGATATAGCTGTGCCAATAAAAGGCTAAATAGCTATACTAGCAAAAACCATATAGGTTATTCCATTTGGGGAACTGGTTTAAGCTTTATGGGCAAAATAACTTTTACTGGTATAAGCCATGTTTCCACTAGAGAAGATTGATGGTATAGCTCTATCGGTGAAGTTGCAAACCCTTTTAAGTGTAGAGAAGGCTATAGATCTTTTGACAGTACGGCCAATTATTTAGGTGTCTAAGGCCTTGTCTACACTACGAGAGTAGTTCGATTTTACTTAAATCGAATTTTTGGAATCGATATTGCAAAGTCGAACGTGTGTGTCCACACTAAGGACAGTAATTCGACTTTGTGAGTCCACACTAACGGGGAAAGCGTCGACATTGGAAGCGGTGCACTGCGGGCAGCTATCCCACAGTTCCCGGAGTCCCCGCCGCCCATTGGAATTCTGGGTGGAGCCGCAAATGCCTTCTGGGTAAAAAAAAAAGGGTCCAGGGTGCTTTTGGGTAACTGTCGTCATCCGTCCATCACTCCCGCCCTCCCTCCCTCCCTGAAAGCGCCGGCGGGAAATCATTTCGCGCACTTTTCCAGTCATTGACAGCGCGGACGCCACAGCACTGTGAGCATGGAGCCCGCTGCAACCATCGCTGCAGTTGTGGCCGCTCTCAACGCCTCGCAGCTTATCATACAGGTTGCCCTGAGGCAGATGCAGAAAAGTCAGGCGAGGAGGCTACGTCAACGCGGTGATGGCCTGAAGTCTGAGAGTAGCACAGACCTCTCAGAAAGCAGGGGACCCAGCGCCGAGGACATCACGGTGGCAATGGGTCATGTTGATGCTGTGAAACGGCGATTCTGGGCACGGGAAACAAGCACTGAGTGGTGGGACCGCATAGTGCTGCAGGTCTGGGATGAATCACAGTGGCTGCGAAACTTCCGCATGCGGAAGGGAACTTTCCTTGAACTTTGTGAGTTGCTGTCCCCTGCCCTGAAGCGCAATGACACCCGGATGCGAGCAGCCCTGACTGTCCAGAAGCGAGTGGCCATAGCCCTCTGGAAGCTTGCAACGCCAGACAGCTACCGGTCAGTCGCGAACCAGTTTGGGGTGGGCAAATCTACCGTGGGGGTTGTTGTGATGCAAGTAGCCAAGGCAATCGTTGATGTACTGCTGCCAAAGGTAGTGACCCTGGGAAACTTGGAGGCGATCATAGATGGCTTCGCAGCGATGGGATTCCCAAACTGCGGTGGGGCCATAGATGGAACTCACATCCCTATCCTGGCACCGGACCACCAGGCCAGCCAGTACATTAACAGAAAGGGCTACTTTTCAATGGTGCTGCAAGCACTGGTGGACCACAGGGGACGTTTTACCAACATCAATGTCGGATGGCCGGGCAAGGTTCATGACGCTCGTGTTTTCAGGAACTCTGGTCTGTTTAGACGGCTGCAGCAAGGTATTTACTTCCCGGACCACAAAATAACTGTTGGGGATGTGGAGATGCCTATAGTCATCCTCGGGGACCCAGCCTACCCGCTAATGCCCTGGCTCATGAAGCCCTATACAGGTGCCCTGGACACTGAAAAAGAACTCTTCAACTACCGGCTGAGCAAGTGCAGAATGGTGGTGGAGTGTGCTTTTGGACGTCTCAAGGGGAGATGGAGAAGCTTGCTGACTCGCTGTGATCTCAGCGAAACCAATATCCCCATTGTTATAGCAGCTTGCTGTGTGCTCCACAATCTCTGTGAGAGCAAGGGGGAGACCTTTATGGCGGGGTGGGAGGTTGAGGAAATTAGCCTGGCTGCTGATTACTCACAGCCAGACAGCCGGGCGATTAGAAGAGACCAGCGGGAAGCGCTGTGCATCCGGGAGGCTTTGAAAGCAAAGTTCCTGAGTGAGCAGGGTAACCTGTGACTTTAAAGTTTGTGTACAGAGAAGCCTTCACCCCACTTCCAACACACGTTTCAAAATAAAAATAGTTCTACTTTGTTAAAGCACACCGTTTTCTTTAATACTGTTTTCGCGGGAATTTTTTAAAACTGGGACGCAGACTGTGGTGCGGAGCGGGTGTAGTGTAGTCGCGCGAATGCAGCTTCTAAACTCAAGGACTGACAGGCTCCGCTGCGGTGGGATGGTTGTTTCAACGGAGCCTGTCACCCCTCCTGATAGGGACTGTGTGTATGGGGGGTCTATGTGACTTTGTGGCAGGGGGGGGGACGGTTACAGATCCCCTGCTGTGTGGCTCTGTGATCCTGCCTAAGGACCGCCGCTTAAGATCTCTAACTGCCCTCCCCTGCCACAAAGTCACAGAGCAACCCACCCCCCACCACATAACATGAAAACAACCTCCCAGACTAACCAGGGTAAGTAGTCACTGCATCACTGCACTATGTATGTGCCCTGCTGCTGTGCCTGCCCCCGACTATGTACCCTGCCAAAGGTGACTGTCCTGTCCAATTACCAACCCCCTTTCCCCCCCTCCTCCAAAAGAACATGATGGAAACAGTAGTTAACAGAAACATATTTTTTATTATCAACTACACATGGAACTGGGAAGTGAAACTTGGCCGGGGGCTTGTGTCAGGCGGGAAGGAAAGAACTTGTCAAACTTTGGGGAATGAGAGCCTTCTGCTGCTCGAGCTCTCTGCAGGGGTGGAGTGAGAGTTAGCAGGGACTCTGCCGCCTCTCCTTCTGTGCACTTTGGGTGAGGGGAGTATGGGACTTGGTGGCGGGGGAGGGCGGTTAGAGATGGACTGCAGCGGGGCTCTGTCCTCCTGCCTCCGTTCCTGCAGAACATCCACAAGGCGCCGGAGCGTGTCCGTTTGCTCCCTCAGTAGTCCAAGCAGGGTTTGAGTCGCCTGCTGGTCTTCCTGACGCCACCTCTCCTCCCGATCCATGTTGGCTTGGTGCATTCGGGTCAAGTTCTCCCGCCACTGGGTCTGCTGTGCTGCCTGGGCTCTGGAGCAGGCTATAAGCTCTGAGAACATGTCCTCCCGTGTCCTCTTCTTCTTATGCCTAATCCTCCCTAGCCTCTGGGAGTGTGATGACAGGCTAGGTTGTGAGAGAGTCGCAGATGGGGCTGTGGGAATGGGAAAAAGGGAGTGAATTCCTCAGAAAGATAAATGTAGTTGTGAACAAAGAACATAGTCTTTCTCTGTGAACAGGACCATGCACAGCACCTATCACATGCGCACTCAGCACAAGGTCGAATTCTCGGCCTTCGCATTCAGTGTCTGGGGTTTTGCAGAGCACATTTGAGAACCGTGTCAGGACAACGGAATTGCTCTTGCACGCAGACATGGTAAGCCGTAGATTCGTGGCAGCTTAAAACTTTAATATTAGCAATGGCCTCATTTAACATTGAAATCAATGTCGGTCCCTGCTGCCAGCAATCCGGCAAGCAGGAAGTCTGCTCCTGTCCCACACCCTCGCGGCTGTCCCCGGGAACGATCCCTTTCGGCTGCCCCTCTCCCGCCTCCACCGCGTGGCTGCAAACCAGCGGTTACAGTTCTGTAAAGGAACGGTAAAGCAGTCCCAACACTAACATTCCCCTACCTCATTCAAAGCAGGTCATCATGAGCGACATCACCCTCATGAGGATCTCTGAGAGCGACAGACAGAGAATGCTCCGGGAAAGCCTTCAAAGACCAGGGCCGTATGCCGCCATGCTGTGCCAAGCAATGATTCCGGAGTACTTGCTAGTCTCGTGGCGCGGCAACGTGTCCTACTACGGAGGACCCAATAAGGCCGCTCTCCCCAAGAACCTAATGCAGCGGATTTCAAATTACCTGCAGGAGAGCTTCCTTGAGATGTCCCAGGAGGATTTCTGCTCCATCCCCGGACATATAGACCGCATCTTACTGTAGCTGCAGTAGCAGGGACTAAACAGTAGAGCGGCTTGGGCAGGACAATCATGCAAAACCGGACATTGCTAGATTTTTTTTCAATAGTTGCACTGCCCATGACTGAACCGTAAAGTTAATCAAACTAATCATGAGAAACCCATTTTTTAAATTGTTAATATTCATGTTCTGTTACAAATAAATGTTTAGATGTTTACAACACTTACTGGATGATCCTTCACCAGATTCTGTGTCCGGGGTAACGGCTGGGGAGGGTTGGTAGGGGATCTCTGTAAGGGTGATGAAGAGATCCTGGCTGTCGGGGAAATCAGCGTTGTGAGCGCTGTCGACTGCCTCGTCCTCCTCATCTCCTTCCTCATCTTCCCCGTCCGCTAACATGTGCAAGGATCCGGCCGTGGACACTATCCCATCCTCAGAGTCCACAGTCAGTGGTGGGGTAGTGGTGGCGGCCGCACCGAGGATGGAATGCAGTGCCTCGTAGAAATGGGATGTCTGGGGATGGGATCCGGAGCGTCCGTTTGCCTCTTTGGTCTTCTGGTAGCCTTGCCTCAGCTCCTTGATTTTCACGCGGCACTGCGTTACATCCCGGCTGTATCCTCTCTCTGCCATGTCTTTAGAGATCTTCTCATAGATCTTTGCATTCCGTCTTTTGGATCGCAGCTCGGAAAGCACGGACTCATCGCCCCACACAGCGATGAGATCCAAGACTTCCCGATCAGTCCATGCTGGGGCCCTCTTTCTATTCTGAGATTGCACTGCCATCAGTGCTGGAGAGCTCTGC
This sequence comes from Trachemys scripta elegans, assembly GCF_013100865.1. Classification (NCBI taxonomy): domain Eukaryota; kingdom Metazoa; phylum Chordata; order Testudines; family Emydidae; genus Trachemys; species Trachemys scripta. Next base: position 69,193,868 of record NC_048302.1, read on the forward strand.
ATCGTTGCCAGTTCTGCTGAGCTCGCCACGATGTCCAGACAGGAAATGAGATTCAAACTGGCCAGACAGGAAAAGGAATTCAAATTCAAATTTTCCCGGGGCTTTTCCTGTGTGGCAGTTCAGAACATCCGAGCTCTTACTGCTGTCCAGAGCGTCAACACAGTGGTGCACTGTGGGATAGCTCCTGGAGCTATTAGCGTCGATTTCCATCCACACCTAGCCTAATTCGACATGGCCATGTCGAATTTAGCGCTACTCCCCTCGTCGGGGAGGAGTACAGAAGTCGAATTAAAGAGACCTCTATGTCGAACTAAATACCTTCGCGGTGTGGACGGGTGCAGGGTTAATTCGATGTAACGGCGCTAACTTCGACATAAACGCCTAGTGTAGACCAGGCCTAAATGTCAGCTTCTGAGTAATTTTGGAAATCTGGCCCTTAGACTTGTGAATAAGCATTTTTCAATTGTTTGCTGATACGTAGGGAGAGAATATTTTTGGAAACTGCTCATTTCTACCTAAATTTCCAAGGATATCACGAAATATAGTACTTCATGGCTACATGTAGTTCAAGGATAAATAGAGGAGTAATTTTCCATTTGTACCAAATTAAATCAGACTTTCGGTTCAATCAAAACAGCTTGCAGCTGGATGTAATAATCTGATTTCCTGACACTCTGAGAAAAATTGAAGCCCTCCAAAAGGCCCCTGCTGATCTTCAGCATGAAGTAGAGTTCACTAGCAATTTCTCCCAGTCTCTGAATGCTTTCAAATTTAGTATTAAAGAGAGAGAGAGAGAGAGAGAGAGAGAGATAAAACACAAGGTTAGCTGGAAGCAGCTCTCAAGTAGTATTTTATTACTACTTAATGAAACCTATAGTACAATGCAAAGCAATGATCATGCTGCTATTTTTCTTAAAAGCAGCTATTTCATCGAATAATACATTAGGTGAATTTGTATATTAGAGACCAAGGAGTGTTGTTTTGACACTGATTGAATGTTGAAAAAATGTAACAAAGATTCTAGAAAATTTATTCCAATATATTAGGCAAACTATTTGTAGCTTTCTTGGGAATGTGACTGATGGTGTATATTCATAGTCATGTATATGAAAATGCTGGAGTGTGAGATTTGCTTTCTTGAGCATTATTTTAAACTGGAAAATGCTGCTCTCTGTTTACATGAGTGTTACTTTTATTTTACAAGTCTGATCTTAATTTTTAACCTGTGCTTGCCTTCTTTCCATCTATCCTCACAATTGTCAAGATTCATTATTTTTTATATAAAATGTAGGCCACTAATCTAGGTGTCAGATCTGCACAGGCAGAGGTGTCCACCTACACCAATTAAATTGCAGTATCAGGACCTTAGGAGGTCATACATTCTTCATGACATTAGCCATGATAGTAGAGTCTGCCTGAAAAGCTCCTAGCACAATGTGGAGTTTTGCATAATCCACATATAATAATAGTAAATAGTAAAAATGACCAAAGAAGTTTGCAGATAACAGGTATCTTGAATAGGGAGGTAAATGAAGTAATTATAGACACAGGGATCCTAGATGAGTAATGCTAACACTTAGCTTTTATAGGACCTGATACATAGCTCAATGATATCAATGGACGTCTTTTTATGGAATACAGTGGACTTTGGATCAACCCCATATGGCACTTTACACCTACAAAGTGTTTTAAAAGCATGAATTAACTCTCATGGCACTCCTATGAGGTAGGTAACAAATAGATCTGTCTACAGTTGCTTTAAAACGATGTTACCTGTAATGGATTTAGACAGTAAACTATCTTGAACAGATTTTTCAACATGACTTGGTACCTGTCTGGTGAGCTAAATCATGTCAAAACCCTTTTAGTTAGAAGGGTTAGGACACTGTTAAAACTACTTGAGGTATCATGATCTTAAAGAGATATTGTCAACTTAAATCATACTTCTGCCTGATTTTTTTTTTAAACCACAGTTCAAAGTAATAAATAAGAGTCCTAAAACAGTAAGAGCTTAGAGGGGGGAAAACCCTAGCTTTTCAGTGTGGTTATGTATTTGACTGCCCAGTCATCCAGTCTAGTCAGTGTTGCTATTTTCCTTGAAGTTACTTTTTCTTCTCTTGTGGATTTCACACAGCAAGGTTTTGAAAATAGGATTGTAAAATACAAAAAGTAAGACTCATGGCCTTTACCCGAAGCTGTTTAACTTACTTTTAAAAACTGACTAGATTTCAAGTTGGTGTACTTTTAATACAAACATAGATAGGGTCTCTCATGGCATGTACAGCAAGCAACTATGTTTGATGTTAATTCCTTACCCTGTTCATGGGAACATGACATATTTCTTATCATCACTCCCATAGCACATTTCAGAAGACAGAAGGAACAGTTCCGCTCTGTTACACTGGAGTAAACCAGAATAACTCTGCTGACTTTGATGGGATTACTTTGGATTTGCCAGGGAGTAAATGAGAACAAAATTGGAGTTACTCTTGCTAAAGACTAATGCTATAAGGTTGAAAGCCAAAACTCATTAGAATTTAGGTAACTAAAATGTCTCTAATTCATAGATTTAAAGCCAGAATTGACCATTATGCTCATCTAGTCTGACCTCGTGCATAACAGAATCCAAAGACCATGTTATGGTTCACTGAGAACTTTTGTGTTGTACAGAAACAGTTAAAATAATAACACCAGAGAGACTGAATAAAAGGTCATTCATGTCCATGGCAAAAGAAGGTCAGAAAGTAGGAAAATATACTTTGTCTAAATTGATTAGAAGGAATATAACTATATAATGTATCCAAAACCTGAGCTCTGTATAGCCAATAATTTGGACAGGTGCAAAGCAGTTTCAAACAAGAATGTACTATAGAAGCAGCAGGACACAACATTTATGAAAATGTACACAAAAAACTAAGAAAGGATAAAATTGCTAATCAGCAGTCAGCAATTTCAGCTGGCATAAATTCCAAGGATCTGTTAATGAATTATTAAACTGAAATGTGTCCCTGGAAATAGATGAAAAGGATTGGGTAAATGACATCTCTTGAATGATCTGAAACAAATGTGACAATCAACGAATTTGAAAACATTGTGAGGATGTTAGGGAGCTGCTATCAGAATACACATTTCTACATCAATTACACATTTTAAAATAAACTTAAAGAGGTTCCTAGTTAGGCTTCTTGTGCAGCTGTCAGTGTACTTTTTATCTTTATTTAGTACTATGCTTGCGGCCTAAGAGAGAACATCATGATTACAGATACTGAGGCAAAGAGTGAAGGAATTAATTAGATATGTATAGGAGCACTTGAAGGCAATTTAGGTATTTAGTGGATGGGTCTGTCATATAAATTGAGAGTAGAATTGGGCAAAATATTCATAATGAAAGGGTGAGGTTTTTTGGTTTTGGTCAAAACTGCTTGTTTTTGAGTTTGAGAAACGTTTGCAAGTTTGGAGTCATTTCACTAAACTGTTCAAAGAAATTTTGCTTAAATTTGTCTTTTTGTTAGGAAGACTGAAATTTTTGATGAGCCACTTTTGGCTCCAAATCCATAGGTGTGCCAAAATGGAGCAAAAGTACAATTAAAAATCATCTGTACATTGCTAGGTGGTGGAGTTGAAGACTTTGTCTACGTGCAAAAGTAGAATTGACAACTTTCCTTGTATCGATGGGAAATGTCTCATGTCCATATATCCTTAATCTGAGAGATCAGTTTATTCGGTTGATTTGTCAGTTTAATTAAATTAATAAAAGCTAGACTGATGCAATTTTTGTGCATAGGCAAATGCCAAAAAATGAAAAGATGGGATAAAAGTGAAACTTTCCTAAACTTAGAATGTTCAAGGGGGAAACAGAATGACTTGAAAAACAGATCTAGAAGAAACAATCTTCATATTGTGAACACTAGTGAGGGTTTGGAAGGTACAGATGCCATGATTTTTGCTTCAAAAAATGTTTCCAGACGGTATCAAGTTAGATGCACAGCTCCTTGCACCTTACGGAGAGAGCACAATATCAGCTATAAATGAGGGGGGAAATGACAAATTGAGCACTATAATAATAAAACTATTGATATCTAATCATAAATTCATGAATTATGAAGAAGATTGAAATCTTGAGAGCACTGTATTTCACCTTTCCCAGTTTCTGTCCTTTTTTTAAAAGCTCACCAAAAAGAGAAACATCTAATGGGCTGAAATAAATTCTCAAGGGAATTGACATTAGATATGGTCTTAAGTATCCTGTTATCTTTACTGTGGATTTGGCTGGTTAGACCAGCTTCTTCAAGACTCCATCTGAAGCATGGTAAGCATTCAAGAAACGTAGACCTGAAATGGCTAAAAGCAAATGAATATCTAATTTAATTAAACACTGCAAAACAGTTTTCTTCACTTATAGTTTATGGATGCTAAGTAGAGTTTGATTAGATTTTTTGAATTAAAAATAATCTAAAAATGGTCTCTTAGTGAAATCAGCATTCCAATTTCTTCTAAATGTTTAATTTTTCAATGCAATTTCAATGCACTCAGTTCCTAGTTTAAAAGAACTGCTGGGCAATGCTCATGTAGTCTCCACGCCTGATTTTAACATTGAGATGGAGGAAAATTAAGTAAGAAAGGATACAGCAAGGGAGAAAGAAACTGTAGAACATAGAAGAATGGTACAGCTCTTGTTCCAGCTCAGATGCTAGCTAGGGGATTCTTCATGATGGCTCCTCTCCTCCCTTTGTTCTGGTCCACCCCTTTATATATCTTCTGCATAAGGCAGGAATCCTTTGTCCCTCTCTTGGTTCCCACATCCTCCTTCTCAATGGAAAGACACCAGGTTAAAGATGGATTTCAGTTCAGGTGACATGATCAAATGTCACTGCAAGACTTCATTGCCCACTTGCCAGCACACACGTATACAGGAAGACTTACAGGTAAAACACAGCCATCTGCAGACAATTGTCCTGGTTAATGGAAGTCATCAAGATTCCAAACCACCATTAATGGCCCACACTTTGCATAATTGCAATAGGCCCTCAGAGTTATATTTCATATTTCTAGTTTCAGATACAAAATTGGTACATTTATACAAATAGGATGATCACACTCAGTAGATTATAAGTTTTGTAATGATACCTTACAAGAGACCTTTTGCATGAAGCATATTCCAGTTACATTATATTAACTCATTAGCATATTTTTATAAAACCATATAGACTGCAATGTCACAATAGGAATAACAGAAGCATGGTGGAATTGTAAACATAACTGGAGTAGAGGTATTGAAAGGTATGTGTTGTTCAGGAAAGACAGAAATAAATGCAAAAGTGGTGGAGTAGCATTGTATATTAATGATGAAGTAGACTGTAAAGAAATTAATGATGGAATGGATAAGACATAGTCTGTTTGGACAAAAATCACTTTGGCAGAAGAAAGCTATTAGAGGTTTCCCTGATATAGTGCTAGGGATGTGTTACAGACCACTAGGATCCAATCTGGATATGGATATGATTTTTAATGAAATAAATACTAATGGGAATTGTATGCTTATATAAGACTTTAGCTTCCCAGATACAGATTGGAAGACAAGTAGGGCCCAGATCTTCCTGGATGTGAATGTTGACAGATTTCTTCACAAAATAGTTGCTGAACCAACAAGCGATGATGCCATTTTAGATTTGGTATTGGTGAGTAATGAGGGTCTCCTAGAAGAACTGGTTATAGAGGTCAACCTTGGTTTGAGTGATCATGAGCTAAATCAGTTTAAACTGAATGAAAGGATAAACAAAAATAGATCTGCAACAAGGGTCCTTGATTTCGAAAGAGCTAACTTAAAAAAAATTAGGGCAATTAGTTAGGAAAGTGGACTGGACCAAAGAACTCAAGGATCTGAATGGGGAAGAGATTTGGAATTACTTTAATTCAAAGTTGCAGAAGTTATCTGAAGCCTGCATCCCAAGCAAGGAAAAAAATTCATAGGGAAGGGTTGTAGACCACAATGGATGAATAAGCATCTCAAACAGGTTATTAAGAGAAAGCAGAGAGCCTACAAGGAATGGAAGATGGAAGGGATCAACAAGGAAAGCTCTCAGAGGTCAGAAAGTATAGGGATAAAGTGAGAACTGCCAAAAGCTGAGCAGAGTTGGACCTTGCAAAGGAAATTAAAACCAATAATAAAAGGTTCTATAGCCATATAAATAAGAAGAAAACAAGGAAAGAAATGGGACAGCTAAGCATTGAGGATGGGGTAGAGTTTAAAGTTTATCTAGGCATTGCCCAATACCTAAACAAATACTTTGCCTCAGTTTTTAATGAAGCTCATGAAGAGCATATTGGTAGTGGCAGGTTGGCTAATGGCAACGAGGTTATGGAGGCAGAAATTATCACATCCAAGGTAGAAGTCAAACTCAAATAGCTAAATGTGACTAAATTGGGGAGGGGGACGGAACTGGATAATCTCCATTCAAGAATATAATGGAACTGGCACATGAAATAGCAAGCATAATACAAGTATTTTTAATGAATCTGTAAACTCGGGGGCCATACCCTATGACTGGAAAATTACTAGTATAGTTCCTATTTTTAAGAAAGGTAAAAAGTGATTCAGGAAACTACAGTCCAGTTAGTTTGACCTCAGTTGTATGCAAGGTCTTGGAACAAATTTTGAAAGAGAAAGTAGTTAAGGATATAGTGGTGAACAGTAATTGGGATAAAATACAAAATGGCTTTACAAAAAGGTAGATCTCCTTCTTTGAGAGGATTACTGATATTTTAGACAAAGGAAATGCAGTAGATCTAATCTACCTGGATTTCAGTAAGGCATTTGATACAGTTCCACATGGGAAATGTATTAGTTAAATTGAAGAAGATGGGGATTAATAGGATAATTGAAAGGTGGATAAGGAACTGGCTAAAGGGGTGACAACAACGGGTGATATTGAAAAGTGAACTGACAGGCTGGAAGGAGGTTACTAGTGGAGTTCCTCAGAGACTGAGGTTGGGACAAATCTTATTTAACATTTTTATTACTGACCTTGGCACAAAAAGTGAGTGTGTGCTAATAAAATTTGAGGATGACACAAAGTTGGGAGGTATAGCCAATATGGAGGAGGACCAGACTATCATACAAGAAGATCTGGATGACCTTGTAAACTGGAGTAATAGCAATGGGATGAAATTTAATCATGCAAAGTATTTAGGGACTAACAACATAGGGACTTATCAGTTGGAAACAACAAAGGAGGAGAAAGACCTGGATGTATGGGTTGATCACAGGATGACTATGAGCTGTCAATGTGATGCGGCCGTGAAAAAAGGTTAATGCAGTCCTAGGATGCATTGGGTGAGGTATTTCCAGTAGGGACAGGGAAGTGTTAGTACCATTATACAAGGGACTGGTGAGACCACATCTGGAATAGTGTGTGCAGTTCTGGTCTCCCATGTTTAAGAAAGTTTAATTCAGCTGGAACAGGTGCAGAGAAGGGTTACTAGGTTGATCTGAGGAATAGAATTCCTACCTTATGAGAGGAGACTCAAAGAGCTTGGCATGTTTAGGCTAACCAAAAGATGATGACTGCCAGTAGCAAAAATCCACAACTGCTGGAGACAGAACAGTAGATGGGCAGGGCTCTCATGTACCTGGGAAAGAATTCTATGTAGTATCTGCCTGGCGGGTCTTGCCCAGATGCTCAGGGTCAAACCGATCACCATATTTTGGTTCAGGAAGGACATTTTTCCCTGGGTCAGATTGGTCGAGACTCTGGGTTTTTTTCACCTTCCTCTGCAGCATGGGGCACGGGTTGCTTCCAGGTTTTAAATGGTGAATTCTCTGTAACTTGAAGTCTTTAATACATGATTTGAGGACTTAATTAACTCAGCCAGAGGTTAGGGGTCTATTTCAAGAGTGGGTGAGGTTCTCTGACCTGTAAATGCACAGGAGGTCAGACTAGATGATCATGATGGTCCCTTCTGCCCTTAAAGTCTGAGTACTATCAGCATAACAGCAGTGTCAATATTTCTGAATTGTTCAAGAGGGAAAGAAGAAATAACCAGACAATCACCCACTCATACACAACAGGAACCAAAGTGTTGTGAGAATATTGCCATCTAGGGCACACTCAGTACTGCCTTGTGTTGTATGGCACTCAGTTATCCTGGTGATGAAAAACCTAGGACAGGAGAAGGGGCACAGAAAAGTTATTTTATTAATTCATTGATAAATTTCTTAGATTGTACGAAACAGGGAAATTAACTCTGGGAATATGCTAAAGGGCTATACTCACAGAATGCCATATATACCTCTATCTGCATAATGCTTATTGCATTTCAGAAAGAATGTGTCCCTTAGAGGTACATTTTTTTAAAGTGATGCATGAAATCTTGGCTGCATAGCTCCCATTGACTTTAATGGGAGACAAATGGCCAAAACCCTATATGCAATATTTGAGAATGCATTCTTTAGTATTTAATATCCTTTGGTTAGAGCTTTTGGGAGTAGATAGTAGATAGTGTTTTCACCCCTCTGAATTATCTGAATTATCCAATTGCACTGATAAAACTCTCAAGTGGGCAGTTTCCTTCCTGATTCAAGAACAGTGACATATCATGCAAGTTCTCTTTTCTGTTTTTATTTCTTCATTATTTTGAATTGGCCCACGTGGAATCCCTTCAGATGTATAAAATGTGGGTTGTTAGTTCAACATCTTCAGTTAATGTGGCGTTTCATTCCCCTTATCACTTATTTCTCTTTTAAAAGAATGAAAATAGATGTTCTTACATCTGCTGTACAGGTCATCCTACACTGTATTGCCTTTTTCAGCTGAAGTTTATTTTTGGAGACTTTTTTCTTTTATGGTACTATAAATGACACAGGGGATTGTAGAGTGAATCATAGAAGATTAGGGTTGGAAGAGACCTCAGGAGGTCATCTAGTCCAACTCTCTGCTCAAAGCAGGACCAACCCCAACTAAATCATCCCAGCCAGGCCTTAAAAACCTCTAAGGATAGAGATTCCACCACCTCCCTCGGTAACCCATTCCAGTGCTTCACCACCCTCCTGGTGAAATAGTTTTTCCTAATATCCAACCTAGACCTCCCACACTGCAACTTGAGACCATTGCTCCTTGTTCTGTCATCTGACACCACTGAGAACAGCCTAGCTCCATCCTTTTCAAGTAGTTGAAGGCGGCTATCAAATCCCCCCTCACTCTTCTGCAGACTAAATAAACCCAGTTCCCTCAGCCCCTCCTCATAAGTCATGCGTTCCAGCCACCTAATCATTTTCGTCGCTCTCTGTTGGACTCTCTCCAATTTGTCCACATCTTCTCTGTAATGGGCGCCCAAAACTGGACACAATACTCCAGATATGGTCTCACTAGTGCCAATAGAGGGGAATAATCACTTCCCTCAATCTGATGGCAATGCTTCTACTAATGCAGCCCAATATGTCATTAGCCTTCTTGGCAACAACTGCACACTGCTGACTCATATCCAGCTATGTGTTTACATGCTCAGTTTCCCACAGTCTTATTCCCCTCCACTCCTTCCTAGGGAGCCGGGGAACAAATAGGTTTAATTACACTGGAAGTGCAAGGTTAATCACTTTGCTGCCTGTTTAACAGCAGCCAAAACCAACTAGTGAGATAAATAGACCTTGTAGGTGAAGATTGAGTTGGCAAAGGGATTGGTTAAATTAAACAGAGAGTAGAGGAAACAATACAAGAAATGGCATCTTCTAGAAATCTTAAAATATGATCTTTGACTTTATTAGGAAGTTATTACAGAATATAATCTGGATTACAAATATGAAATTCATAATTATGGTTTGGATGATGCAATCCCTATGTTATAAACATGGACAAACACACCAGCTTCCCTGATAGTTCCTTCTAGATTTGTAACTAGAGTTTTTTGCAATGGGAGAGGGTCCTTCAAGCACTGGTGATATGGATTCATACTGCTGCAGACTGGTGAAAGGCGGAAGGAAGTGCCTGGGGCTCTTTTTATTGGTTTTTAATGACTTCATTAGGAATGAAAATTTGCTGGTGACACTTAAGCTCATTATGGTCTGATCTTTTATCAGGGAATTATCACCTGAGAATGGATACCTTACCAATTACCTCACATGATGTCTAATTTTCACTTTTTGGGAAAGTTAATGAGATGGTGGTAGCAGGGCAATTCCAGCAGCAGCTGTGGTAGACTCGCTGGTTGATAGTCTCCTCAAGGCAGAGGGCAGTGGATAGACATATATAATGATATTGAATCTGTTAGCAGCCTTTAAGACACTGATAATAAATGTTGACTTGCCTGCAGAGAATAAAAGGGGTGAATAGAGTTGCTTTAGGGTGGCTCTCTTACTGATATACTTATGCCTCCATAATTCAGATCAGCAGGATCTCCTTCCTTGAAGCTTGCCTTTAGTCAGTCATCTGATGTCTGCTCTTCCTCCTATACTTTCTTGCATATATTTTTTCTAATGCTTTGATTGCACATGTCCCACCAGCTTTTAGCAGCCCAGCCGTGGTATTGTCTATTCCTGTGGTATGTTTTAACTGCTTCACTGCTTTTTCTATTTCTTATGATAGTGGCTCAGTGCTGATATCCAGTCTGCCTTGCAAGCTTCCCCGTTCATCTGGCACATCTAGAATGCTAAATTTAATAAGATTATTATTAATACTGGGCAAAATCATGATGAAAATAACTGTCAACAGATTAAAGACCGTTTTAGAGGAAGTAGTAGGCAAAGAACAGTGTGGCTTCAGAGCAGGCTCTGCACTGATCAGATAATCATGCTGTGATAGTGGATTTTTTTTGAGGGTGAGTGGAGAATTGTGGATTAAAGGAGTTTGCTGTTTTCATTGATTTCGTATAGGTATTTGATTTAGTTTGGATGGAAGCATTATAAAAAGTAGCAAAATCATATTGAATTTCAGTTACATTAATCGCAATTATAAAAAATAGGTACAAAGACTCCTGCAGTGTTGTAAGGTTTGGTGGAAAATTAAGTAGCTGGTTCAAGTAAAAGTTTGTAAGACGAGGAGTCATGGAATCACTGCCCTGTTTGTCATGTTCTTAAACTGAATATTAGAGACTGGCCATTGACTAGATGGTGAGACATCATACACAGGGACATGGCCAGGCTGGGCTTCATAGGGGAACCAGCCATGGACAGGACTGAATGGTGATGCCATACTGCTCCCTATGTTTGCAAAGATGTTCTGAGATGAAAAGAAGAAAGTTTTCATTTATGGGGTCCTGTTAGATTCCGTTTGTAAATTCTCTTGTACAATTTATGTTAGGGTTACTAGGGGAGATTTTGAAATCTTATGGGCTGCAGTGTCACCAATATACTTATGATAACTAACTCTAGACCTCTGTAGCAGGGTGCTGGTGCAAAAGCATCTAATTAGCCCCTGCCCAGTCAGCTCCAATCAGGGGAAACAGATTGGGGCTGATGGAAAAGGCCTGATGCTGGCCTGAGGATTGGCAACATCTGCTGGCCTGACAAGCCAAGAGCTATAAAGGCTGGGAGGGAGCCAGAAGGTGGGGGGCAGTCAGGGCGAAGTCAGTCAGTCAGTCAGGAGGCCTCTTAGCTGAAGGCTGACTCTGCCTATAAAAGAGGTTGAATAATCCTGTAAAGCTTGTAAATAGATAGAAACTGGTGGTGGGATAACTGTAAGTGAATAAAGAGACTGGTGTTACACAATCCTGAAGCCTCTCTGAGCCTTATTAGGGCAGCAAGCGGGCCCCAGGAAGAGGGACGGGACATGGAACCCTGTTACAACCTCTTATACTACTATTATTTTTCAAGGAACCTGGGTTCTGCTTTCCCAGCATATGATGGGGGCAGAGGAAAGGATCTGGATGAAAGCTATGGTCAATTTGGATAAAGCAGAGATGATGCTAGTGGGTAGCGGAAGTCCTCTAAGCAACTGGCAAGGGTGTGATTGTACCCTAAATTGAGGGCATATGTCTATTGATGAAAGTGGCTCATAGTCCGCTGGGTCTGAGTGGATCATCTTTTCTCCTGGATTCCCAGGTAGCAATGGTGGCCAGAAATGCCAGTTTTCCATATTCATCTGGTCAAATGATTGTGTCCTGTCCTCTTAGATGTAAATCTTATCAGGGTTATCCATACCTTTGTCATCTCCAAACTAAACTGTTGTAATGTACTGCACATATTCTTTTAGGAAAGATAGACCAATGAGAACATAATAAACCAATGTTCTGTACTGGCTTTCAATTTGCTTCCAGCTGCAACTCAAGGTGCAGAATATTTTCTATAAAGTCCTAACTGGTTCTAAAGTCCTAAAGGATGCAGGTGTATCAGAGATTATTTCTTTCTGCATGACTTGTAACAGTTGTTCTGATTGGTGAAACAAAATCCAGTAGACAGTTCACAGGGCATAACTTGTTGGGTTTAGGCTAAGCATCTTGTGAGATCTCTGCTCTGGCATTCTGGTGGTAGTACGTTAGGACCCACCCAAGTATCATCATTCTGTGGACATAGCTGAAGCTATCTAGGAATCTTTAGCAATTATCTTTGAGAACACGTGGAAGACAGGCAGGGCCACCCAGAGGATTCAGGGGGCCTGGGGTCCTCGGCGGCAGGTCCTGGGACAGAAGGACCCCCCGCCGCGGGTCTTCGGGGCACTTCAGCGGCGGGTCCTGGAGCGGAAGGACCCCCCGCCGCCGAAGACCCGGAGCAGAAGAAGCTCCGGGAGCTAGGCCTTGTGAGAATTTTCTGGGGCCTCCGTGAAGGACCCTGCTCCAGGGGCCCTGAAAAACTCTCATGGGGGCCCCTGCGGGCCCCAGGGCCTGGGGCAAATTGCCCCACTTGCCCCCCCCCCCCCGGGCGGCCCTGAGGACAGGTGAGATTCCCAAAGGACTGGAGAAGGGTAAACATAGTACCTTTCTTTAAAAAGGGAACACAGACGACCTGGGAAATCATTGACCAGTTAGTGTAACTTCCGGACATGAAAAGATACTAGAACAAATTATTAAACTATCAATTTGTAAGCACCTAGAGGATAATAGAGTTATAAGGAATAGCCAGCATGGATTTTTCAAGAACAAGTCATGCAAAATCAAATTAATTTCCTCCTTTGACAGGATTACTGGCCTAGTGGATTGGGGAGAAGTAGTAGATGTGATATCTTGATTTCAGTAAGGTTTTTGACACAGTCCCACATGACATCCTCATAAGCAAACTAGGAAATGTGGTCTAGATGACATTAGTATAAGGTGGATGCACAACTGGTTGAAAGACCATACTCAAAGAGTAGTTATTAATAGTTTGCTGTCAAACTAGGAGGGTGTATCTAGTGAGATCCCTGAGGTCAGTCCTGGGTCCAATATGTTGTCAACTGTCATTTCATCATCAGCAGCTAATAAATATTTTCATTAATAACATGGATAATGGAAAGAATAGTGTGCTTATACAATTTGTGGATGACGCCAAGCGAGGAGAGTTTGCGAACACTTTGGAGGACAGTCTTAGAATTGAAAATGACCTTGACAAATTTAGAATTAGTTTGAAATCAACAAGATGAAATTCAATAAAGACAAGTGCAAAGTATTTCCTTTAGTAAGGAAAAAAATCAAATGCACAGTTACAAAAAGGCATAACTGGCTAAGTGATAGTACTGCTGAAAAGGATCTGGGTGTTATAGTGGATCACAAATTGAATACGAGTCAATGATGTGATGCAATTATGAAAAAGGCTAATACCATTCTGGTGTGTAGAAACAGGAGTGTTGTATGTAAAACACAGAGGGTAATCATAGAACTGGAAGGGACCTCGAGAGGTTATCTAGTCCAGTACCCTGCACTCAAGACAGGACTAATTATCTAGACCATTCCTGACAAGTGTTTGTCCAACCTGCTCTTAAAAATCCCCAATGATGAAGATTCCACAACCTCCCTAGGTAATTTATTCCAGTGCTTAACCACTCTGACAGTTAGGAAGTTTTTCCTAATGTCCAGCCTAAACCGTCCTTGCTGCAATTTAAGCCCATTGCTTCTTGTCCTATCCTAAAAGGCTAAGAAGAATTTTTCTCTCTCCTCCTTGTAACAACCTTTTATGTGCTTGAAAACCGTTTGGCACCGGTGAAGCTTCAATTCTGGGCATCACACTTTAGGAAAGATGTGGGTAAACTGGAGAGAAATGAAATTGAAAAAAGGTTTAGAAAACCTGACCAATGAGGAAAGGTTTAAAAAGACCTGGGCAAGGTTAGTCTTGAGAAGATTGAGGAGGAGACTTGATAATAGTCTTCAAATATGTTAAGGGCTGTTATAAAGGGTACGTCTACACTGCAAACCTCCCAACATTCCCGTCAGTGACTCTTAGAGCCAGGTGAACTGACTTGGGGTTGTGGGGCTTATGCTGTGGTGCTAAAAATAGCAATGTAGACGTTCCCGCTCAAGGTGGAGCCCAGGCTCTGAAACTTGGTGAGAAGGGAGGTCTCAGAGACGGGGCTCCAGCCTTAGTGGGAACATGAACACTGCAATTTTTAGCCCCATAGCACAAGCTCCATGAGCCTGAGTCAGTTGACCCAGGCTCTGGGACTTGCTGCCATGGTGTGTGTGGGTGTGGGTTTTGGGGTGTTTTTGGTTGTTTTTGTTTTTTGCAATGTAGATGTACCAAAAGAGGACTACGACCAATAGTTCTCCATGTTCACTGAAGGTAGGCCAAGAATGGTCTTAATCTGCATCAAGAAAGATTAGGTTAGATATTAGGAAAAACTTTGTAACTATAAGGATAGTTAAGCACTAGAGTAGGTTTCCAAAAGAAGGATGGGGGAATCTCTATTACTGGAGGTTTAAGAACAGGTTGGACAAACAGCTGTCAGGGATGGTCTAGGTTTACTTGTTTCTGCCTCAGTGCAGGAAGTGGGACTTTATGCCCTCTTGAGGATCCTTGAAGCCCTATGTTCTATGATTCTATAATTGAGACACTCCTTTTGTCATTCTTTTCCTTACTTCCCTGATGGTCGATGTTGGTATCCCATTGGCAAATGGTTTCTTTGGGTTTGACCTTGCAGACTCTTAAGCACATGACTAATTTACTTGTGATTAGTTGCATTGAAGTTAATGGGACTACTCATGTGCTTAAATGTTTACAGGATCTGTGACCTACTTGTAATCTATTGTGATCTCTCCTGCTCTCAAGAATAAGGCTGCTTAGTGATAAATTACTGTAATTATATTTTACCTTAAATTCCAGTTTTATCTCCATAGCAAACTTCTATTCACTTCCATTTTTCACAGTCACAAATCTGCCTTCCAAGCTTACCCTTGGCCCTCATCATTTTTCATTTATTGGCTTTCAAGTTTCTCCTTGACTAGTCATCTTCTCTTTTTTTATATAGGCTGAAGGACTGCAGCCAAAATACCACTTTTAATCTCATTTTCTGTTTCCAGTCTGCATTTTGCTAATCCCCTTTTCTTATACTGTTTGCAATTAGCGTATCCCATTAGTGTTGCAGACTATCAATGTTTAATTTGTTCAAAGGATTACTGTTGAAAAATGTATTAGTATTAATACATAGTAAATGAGAGAAGGATCCCATTTATTCCTTTGACATCAGCACCTTCAGTGGAAACAAGGACAAACGGATTACCTGGACTTCTAAATAAAATGGGTAAAATGTATAACTGAAAGTTTTTTAGAATGTTTTTTCCAAATAGGTGGAGAATCATACACAGATTAAAACTTGCTTCCAAAGTTAAAAACAAGAGAAAACCTCTGAACTGACTGCAGGACCACAGTGGACTACAAAGATGGCTTTATGCTACCTTTTGACTCTCCTTATTTCTGGCTAGGTTCTGGTACAACTTAGAACAGTCCTAGGACTGTCTTGTACCAGCCAGCTTTAGCTATTCTGTACCAGTGAGAGCACCAAAAGTGCCTTGTACTCCAGGCATGCCCATCCTTGTTACTGATATGTCCACACACCAGGTGTTAAACTATTAGTTTATGATTGTGGGGAGCTTCACTGCAATAGTGGGAGGGTCACTCCTGTCTCCTGTGATGTGTGTTCAAGTGCTTAACAGCATTTTGTCTTGTTTTTGTAGACCTGGTTTTCACTAGTGTTTAACAGAAGTGCTAATGGTGGTAAAAGAGGGGAGAAAAAAGACCCCAAGATAAGTAAATATTGGAATATCTATAATGTTAAACTAGGCAAAAGGCATTTAAGATGTAGATCCTGAGTCCTTTATCTACTGTCAGTTCAAACCAAACATCTACAGTGAAATTTGGGCTACGTTGTAGTCAATGGGAGCTTTGGCAATGAATTCAAAGTAGCCAGGATTTCACCCCAGATATCTTATCTAAAATAACTAATGTGTTATTTAACGCAGTTAGGATTCCCCCCCCCCCCCGTTCTATAGTAGGGTGAATATTTATAGGATTCATAAAATGCCTTGCCACTGACTCCAATGGGCCCTTATTCTGGCTATTGAATCAGTGCATGTGGGAGGTAGAACAAATTGCTTACCCTTTCTTAAACCTTACCTTAAAGGGACCATTCACAATTTCAGTTTGTTAAAGAGGAGCAGAAGAGAGATTGCTCTCTGTCTTCTGGGGGACAAATCACTCCAATGGGAGGCAGAGATGAGATGGAGACTTTGTTGTCTCCCCCCCCCCCAAGCCATTTGCTTATATATATATTACACACTACGTTTATTGTGAATTTTGTCTTCCATGATGGATGGAATATACCTCTACCCCGATATAACGCGACCCGATATAACACAAATTCGAATATAACGTGGTAAAGCAGTGCTCCGGGGGGGCGGGGCTGCGCACTCTGGCGGATCAAAGCAAGTGCGATATAACACGTTTTCACCTATAACATGGGATTTTTTGGCTGCCGAGGACAGCGTTATATTGGGGTAGAGGGGTATTTAAATATTGGGGCCCAATACTCAACACATTTATAGCAGCGTGGCTTCATGGACTTCACCTCCACTATCCCAGTTTACACAAACTGTTAGAATCTGGCCTCTTGTTAATATTCCACACAATATTCAAGTAACTTCCAAACCCTTCCTCCCACAGCTTGCAGAGCTGGCTTGGGTATGCAAATATAATATCAGGATTCTCTTCAGAACCATGACATCACATGTGTTGCTGGAATGCAGAAAACATTTTAAGAGTATATGGTTAACATCTTTGCAGATGAGACTTTCATATTGTCAGTCTTTCAGGTAATTGTATTAAATAATGAAGTTAATTAAGCTTATGTTCATGTCTTGTCTAGTGAAATGACCAGCTACATGAATAATCCTCTGTCACTTTAAAATTAATGGGAAATATTTTAAGTCAAGCTTAATATGGAGCTTATTATAGAGTTTATAATTACCATTAATTATCTGATACAAAGATGGTGCTGAATTTATGATTATTGAATCAAGCCGTTAACTGAGTGTTAAGAGGATGTAATTTCATGTAACTCAATTAGTGGTTTCTTTTCATTAGAAAATAACAAACAATTTGGAGATTATTTTAATGGCCACTTATGGTGCCCGTTGTGCCAATTGGGCCCATTGGGCCTACAAATTTACCCTAACTGTGAGTTCAACTGTAGGAAGTGAGTGAAAGTTTATAAAGTGTCATAGTAACCTATAACAATAAATATTACTTAGGACAAGATTCAAAAAAGAGTCTGCATTAGTCCAAACAAAAAGGCCTGTGTTAAGATCAGGTATAGCTAACGAGCAGTGTGGAACCAGATATCAATGAACCAATACTGGTGCATTGGAAATTAGGTCTAATTCGTGGACAAAATAATGAGGGGATAGGCTATTCTGCCCATCACTCTTCTTCGGGGTTCTTAAAAAGAGAAGACTTTGGGGGAAAAATTAGCCGAAGAAGCAGCTGTCTGCCAACAACCGCTGCAGAGAGTTTATCATCATGGCTGACACCCCTGCTGTCTCCTGGGACTATAGGCTTTTGTCATTGTGACGGTGTACCCCATAAGGCTTCATATGCTTATGAATGTATATATGATATAACTGGAATATGTTTTATGCTACATATGCCATGTAACATGTCTCTGTAAAGGTTATGATTTACTGAATCTATTAATCCTATTTGTATGCATGTATCATTCTTGTATTCGAAGTTATGAATATTGGCTGGGCACTGGCTTGATTTTAAGCAGCCTTTGTAAAGCATTGGGTCAGCTTCTTGAGAAAGGAATGTACAAATTAAGTGCCCAGTCAAGAAGCACTTAAGGGACAATGGATCTTCGGAGGCTCCGATCCACATAAGAAGTATACATGAGGATGTTCAAGGGAGCAGGTAAGCAATGGTGGCTGCCTGTAAAAACTGAGTCATGCATGGACATGTGACTCCAAAACTCCATCTTGGAGCTGGACTTTGCATAGGAGAGGGGAGGAGGTCCTCACCCCAAAAAGAAAATCTATTTAAGCCCGTGGGAGACCCTTCCATTTGGTCTTCAGCTGGCTAAAGAGAGAGCCTCTCCACCCCCCAAGGATACCTGAAAGAGGCTGGAACAAAGGACAATAACTACAGGGGGTGTGAGTGATTGCTGGACCCACACTAGCAGGAGACTAATCTGTAAAAGGAAGCTTACTGAAACTGGTTAGGTTTTATCTGTATTCAGTTTTCTTAGACATAGACTTGCGTGTTCTATTTTATTTTACTTGGTAATTCACATTGTTCTGTCTGTTACTACCTGAAACCACTTAAAGCTTACTTTCTGTATTTAATAAAATCACTTTTTACTTATTAATTAACCCAGAGTATGTATTAAGAGCAGGGGGGGGGGGAAACAGCTGTGCATATCTCTCTATCAGTGTTATAGAGGGCGAACAATTTATGAGTTTACTGTGTATAAGCCTTGGCTTAGCTGGCCAAGACTGTATATTTTGCAACTCTACTGTAGGCCTTTGCTCAGAAAGAGGAAGATAAATGCAATGTCTTAAAACAGCGCAGTACTGGTACAAATTTGGCAGGTCTTGGAGTAGCTGATAAGACTGTATGCTGTGCTTGTGTCTTTTCAGCAGCGAGATTGCAAGTGAAAGTCAACACCAGAAACAGAAGCTGCATTTTCTGTCTTTTCTGTTCTTTTGTCTTCCCTCAATTTATTTCTTCTTCTGTCTTCTTAGAAAATAAGATTGGACTTTAACAACAACAGCAGTTATGACAGTGTGAAGGGATTATAGAGGTCCTGCTGCTCCATTGTTGAGAAAACCACAATGTATTGCAGCAGGGAGCTTAATAAATGCAGCAACTTCCTGGGTAGGGAGTTCTCTATTTGTTGCTTAAAGTATGGTTCTTGGTTTATGTCCTCATACTACAGTGTGTCAGAAGTGAGTGAATCCCTTTCTCTAAAGGAGTAAAGTAAAGAAAAGAGACCCCCCCAGATAGCCAGGTGATGAGTGAGTGGGGAAACTGGCAAATCAGGAAGGAGCCCTGTAAAAGCTGCATCAGGTTAGGAGGCACAATCCTGTCTCAGAACAGCAATAGAACTCATAGTGCAAATGGCTCCATTAGAGAAGTTTGATTTTTGGCAACTCAGACAACTGGCTTTGTTGGATCCAGAAACTTGAGCGATTCCTGATGACTTCCGGTTTCAAGGCGAAAGCACAAGAATACCAGGTAATTGCCCTGATATTTGCCATGGGTGATGCTGCTGATGACGTCCTGTGTGCCCCTGTTCCTCACTGATAAGGAAAAGAGAGACTATTCCAAAGTGAAAGAGGCTTGTGATGCCCATTTCATAGGCAGACAGAATATTGTATATCAAAGGGCCAGATTTGATAGGAGGTGCCAGGAAACTGTTTAATGTTGGACAGTGACAGGATCTTGTTAACACCTCTGACTTTTTGGGTCCATATATTCCTTCTAAATTAATAAAACATTTTTGGCATTTGTTGGTAGGCGTAAAGGGTTAATACATACTTAGAAGCTGGCATATTGGCCAACAAGCAATTGTTTTCAAAGTTGATAAAACAAAAGTTTGTTTTTAAAGTCCATTGTGCTTGTTTGGAAAACCACACAAAGCAAACTGTTAATCTTCTATTAAAAAGAAAGGGTGAGCAATTATTTTATAGCAATTGATAACTTTAAAAATCCATTAATTTTTTTCTCTTTTTTCCTCTTGTTTATTTTTGGGTTTATAGCTGTAAATAGTAAAAACTTTAAAGGTTTAATTTAAAGGCTTTGAATTGTTGATGGTTAAGTTGATAAAGCAAACGTTTACTACAATAACGTCATGGGTAATTACTCTTTTTAACAGAATGCCAGCTGATTTTTGGCTGCTGCTGTATTGACTATGAATTTAATTTCAAACCACCGGAACCAAGGGGCTGTTGCAGCACCAAACTTTTGTGATTTTGTTGGTTTTCTTTAAATGTTTTTTTCCCTTTTAAAAAAAAGTTTTTTCCTGTTTTGTTTTTGATATCAGTGATATTTGTTGTTGTTTTGTGCATGTAAGATTAAATTCAAAGAATGGGCTAAGCTACCCAATGGCTATGTTATCTTCATAAATGTTGGTGGTGCAACAGGTGGACAAGGTCTGTTATAGACTAAAAATGCGTGCAAACTTTTACCCTCCTTTGGGTCTTGTAAATGGCTCATCAATGCAAAAGCAATTCCAAAAGAACATAATGTTTTTGCTTATTTTTAAAGGAGGCAACACACGTGGATAAAAATGATTACTGGGATAAAGTTTTTCCTTCAGGCAAGCCAGTGACTAGAAACAGGCAGCTAAAAATGATGGCCAAAATATTCTGATGTTGGTACAAGTTTGCCAGGTCTCAAAGTGGCTGATAAGACTGTGTGCTGTGCCCGTGTTTTTCCAGCAGCAATGTTGAAAGTGAGAGGCAACACTGAGGTGGAAGCACATTTTCTATCTTTGCTGTTCTTTTCTCTTCCCTCGTGTGTTTATCTAGTTTTGTCTTAGGAAACAGGATCAGACTTTAACAATAGCTCCATCTCAACTAACTTCTCTTTCCTCCCAAAAAGGACAGTTATCATTAATACCATCTAAAAGACTGTCAAACAAGGGATTTTTTCCCCTTCTAAAACAGGAGTCGGCAACCTTCAACACACGGCCCATCAGGGTAATCCACTGGAAGGCTGCGAGACACTTTGTTTATGTTGATTGTCCACAGGCACAGCTCCCAGTGGCTACGGTTCACCGTTCCCGGCCAACAGGAGCTGCGGAAAGCGGTGCCCAGCACATCCCTGTGGCCCGCGGCTTCCCGCAGCTCCCATTGGCCAGGACCAGTGAACTGCGGCCACTGGGAGCTGCTGGGGCGGGGGCATGCCTGTTGATGGTCAACATAAACAAAATGTCTCATGGCCCGCAATCAGATTACCCTAATGGGCTATGAGCCGAAGGTTGCTGACCCCTGTTCTAAAATCTCTCTTCCTCTAAAAGGAAAGGAAACAGGAGGGTTGCTACAATAAAAGTCTTATACAATATTTTGCATTGCAAATGCTTTAACTGTTTTTCCTTCTTTCCTGTATCTTTAAAAAAAAATTACTGGTCTATTTACTACGGTACTAATCAGGCTGAGGTCTCTGTATACCAAACCCTGAATCTTGTTTAATACTGTTGAACGTTGGATAGTGACAGGGTCTTGTTAATACCTCTGATTTTTTTGGGCCCATATAGTCCATCTAAATTTATACAACAAGCCTCACTTAAGCATAGTCCCTCAGATGTAATTTCACATCATGCCAAAAGTACAATACAATTTCCTTAAATCACCATTATTGTTCCTGTTACCATTATTGTTGAATTAGCCTTTGTCTTGCCATTTTTCCTTCAGTTGTTTTAATAGCACCAGTTCTCAGTGAGGTTTTTTATGACCATTCTCATTTTAAGTTTTTGTCTTTCATGCTTGTTGGTCTACCTTCTCTTTGAACTAGGTTTTACAATCTCTGCATTTTATGTAAATTTAAGCCGTATGTAATCTGTGTCCTCCTATAGCATTCAAGATGTTCAGAAAACGAAGGGCCCATTCCTACATTTTTTGTGCATCCAAACTTCTCATGATGTCATCAGCCTGTTACATGCACATCCTGGTCTCCTCTCTTTGCTTGCAGTGTCCAGCTTGTACCCTCAGACTTGCCTGAACACTGAAGAGTTAAACATAGTAGGACACAACTCCTCTTCTGGGAAAACTCGCAGAAGGGGCTAAGATGTTGGATATCTCTTGGAGATTCTTTTCACAGCGTTTTCTTCAAACTATTATGTGGGAAATGGCAGATGGGGGACCTCCACTCCCCATAGCAACAAACTACAAGCATGGCCCACAAGCCCCAGAGGTTCTACAGGAATCCAGAGCCATCCACGTATCGCAGTGCCAACTCTGAGTCCTCAGTGACACCCCTCATCCCTTCCCTGGCAGTAAATCTCTAGTGTTGACAGGGCTTCTCTAGTAAGGGGCCCTCCCCCTTAAAGAAGAATCTCTACTATAAGACTAGCATTGGTTGCCCAATCCAAGACCTCCTTGGGCTGTACTGCATTTTTTAGGGTCTCTCTCTACTGGGCTGATGGAAAGACAATGTGCATTACACTGGACCACCTCCTCCCCATCCTACTTTTCCACTGCTGATGTTTGATCCTGAAGAACAGCCTGATAGGCCCAGGGGAAACAACAGATAGGGAATGGTGCCTTGTGGCTTCTTTCAGGGGGTCTAGATGTTCTTAAGACATATATAATATGAGCATCTCTCTCTCTCGCTCTCCCCCCCCTCCCCTTCTTTGGATTAAGACCAGGAACTAGAGAACATCTAGCAAGTGGGACTCATATAGGGTGACCAAATGTCCCGATTTTATAGGGACAGTCCCAATTTTGGGTCTTTTTCTTTTATAGGCTCCTATTACCCCCCACTCTCCATCCTGATTTTTCACATTTGCTGTCTGGTCACCCTAGACTCATATTAATTTTTTTCAGGTATGTAATGGGCAATTTGAAATTAGACTAAAGAGTTAATGGCATTACTAAATTATCTGTTGCATGAAGATAATGATTTGTGTTATCTACTATCTTGGTCACAGGAAAAGAAAATGAGGTTTATCATTTTATATGTGCTTTAAGATTAGAAATCCCTGATTCTCTCTTATCCAGGTTGCTGGGCATGATTTTGAGTCTCAGCCATGCAGTATCTGGTGGTTGAAACTTCTCTTATAAACTTCCCTTTTCTTGTTGAAGTTAATTATAATTATGTATTACTACAATAGTATCTTGGGGTTCCAATGAAGATCAGGGTCCCAGGGTGCTACTTACTGTACATACACAAAGTAAGAGATAGTCCCGGCCCTCAAGAGGTTACTCTAAACAGACACGCCAAATTTAGAGGAAGGAATCATTATTATCATCCCCTATTTTATAGGAGGGATAGTAAGGCAGAGAGAGATCAAGCACATTGTCCAAGATCACACAGAGAATATATAATAGAGCCGGGATTTGAACCCAAATCACCTTAGGCTTACACTAGTACCTTAACCTCAAGACTGTCTTTCCTCTCCTGATTCAATAAATCCCAATATCTCCTGTGTGTGAGTAAGACTTCCTCAAATTAGTTCCAGAAAATTGGCAAATACAAGGAGTAATTATATTGGTCTTTGAAAACTACAAAATTAAAAAACAAAGCAATTAAACAATTTCTTCACATCCTTTCTTTAAGTGATGAGCCAAATTGGAACTGATGTAAATAGTAATATATATGCCAGATTACGTAGCATTTTTACCTTAAACCCTGTTATATAAGGAGTTAGACTGACCAATATCTGTTTCATAATTGTTATGGAAAAATTGCATACCCACTGAATTTGGTAGTTACTGTAGATTACAAAAACACAGTCTGCAGTTTTGTGTACACAAAACCTGATTCTGAGTTGTGAGAGCGACGGGTTGTAGGAGGTAAATTACATTTTGCATTTATGGTTTAAAAGAATTCTACAGATATTGATGATGAGAGCTGTTTTTGGATCTTTAATGGAAAGGATCATGTTCTGCTGATGATTGTAGATAAAAGGCTTCAATGGTTTATGTGCAAAGTATGTTAGAAATGTACTCAGAAAATCTGCCCTGCCTTTCTTTAATATTCCATTATGCGTATTTTATATTTGTAAAAAGGTGAGCATGAATAGAAAAAGACCAGTCCCTGCAGTCTTTAAAGACCAGTCTGCATTATCTATAAAATGAAAATGTACACATTTAATTTAAGGCTGGTGTTAACTATTTTGTGTCCTCAAGAAACCAACCGGCAACACATTAAAATGCTTATATCATGTATTATATAGTGCTTATAGGCTGTGTTAATGTATTCATTAAATTCCTGCAAAAGTTAAGGACTATTAACACAAACACATAAAAAAAAAAATTCCAAAAACTCCATAGCTCATTAGTGGAATATGTCAATAATATGTAGCAAGATGTGCACGCGCGCACACACACACACGCACACATGTGCACACCCACTGGAGTGTGAGGCAGAATGGTTTCAGTCCCTAGAGAAGTTCAGTCAGATATTCATGCTGAGTGTGATTATAAATGCTTGTATAGCTGGAAATTAGAAGTTCAAATGTTCTTGTGTAACACACTTGGTAAGGCATGCTGTTGCTTTGTTACACACACACACATATTATATATATGAGAGCACTATGGGAATCCCTCCCTGTATAATTTTACTTAATACCCAGGTGGCTTAAAAGCCTCCTTTGCCAGGCTGATTATTCTTTTATCCAGCCCATTTTATCAATATCTTAACCAATCTGACCAGACCAGACTAGGTCAGAGAGGGATGGACCCAGGTAACATCACCACCTCCTGCTGAATCCCCAAAACGATCTGGAATGTAGAACTTCGGTTTCTGTCACCCTGTCCTCTCATGTGCTTTTTTCCTTCTCCCCCTTATTTCTTCTGTATACTATCCCTTTCCTTTTGTTTTCCATTTAATAAGAGACTAGCTTAGCTGGCTAAAACTGTCTATTCTGCAACACTGTTGAAGTCTGTGACCAGAGAGCCAGCTAAAAGCAATGCCCTAAACAGCCCCGTGCTGATACAAGTTTGCCAGGTCTCAGAGTGGACAATAAGTCTCTGTGCTGTACCTATGTTTGTTCAGCAGTGAGGCTGTAAGCAAGATTGAACACCAAAACAAAAAGTGCATTTTCTATCTTTGCTGTTCTTTTCTCTTTCTTTTTGTGTGTATTTGTCTTGTTTTGTTTTTTAGGGAACTGAATTGAACTTCAGCAGCAGTCCATCACAATTAACTTCTCTTTTCCCCAGGAAGAATACTGTAGTTATTACCACCTTCAGTACCAGCTAAGAGACTGTCAAACTGTTTTTTCCCTTCTAAAAACTCTCTGCAGCTAAAGGGAGTAAGGAATATTGTTTAAATAAAAGCCTTACTTAATATTTTACATTTCATTTACATTACTTAATATTGTACATTTTATATTTCATATTAAAATTTTACATGCATTAACTGTTTTTCCTTTTTCTGTATCTTTAAAAGGTTAGTATTACCATGGTACTAAGCAGGCAGAGGTCTCTGTACTCCAAACTCAAACCATGTTAATGTTGTACAGGGACAGGGTCATGTTAACACCTTTGACTCTGTTTCAGAGTAACAGCCGTGTTAGTCTGTATCCGCAAAAAGAAGAACAGGAGTACTTGTGGCACCTTAGAGACTAACAAATTTATTAGAGCATAAGCTTTCGTGGACTACAGCCCACTTCTTCGGATGCATATAGAATGGAACATATAATGAGGAGATATATATACACACATACAGAGAGCATAAACAGGTGGGAGTTGTCTTACCAACTCTGAGAGGCCAATTAATTAAGAGAGAAAAAAAAACAAAAACTTTTGAAGTGATAATCAAGCTAGCCGAGTACAGACAGTGTGATAAGAAGTGTGAGAGTACTTACAAGGGGAGATAGAGTCAACGTTTGTAATGGCTCAGCCATTCCCAGTCCTTATTCAAACCGGAGTTGATTGTGTCTAGTTTGCATATCAATTCTAGCTCTGCAGTCTCTCTTTGGAGTCTGTTTTTGAAGTTTTTCTGTTGTAATATAGCCACCCGCAGGTCTGTCACTGAATGACCAGACAGGTTAAAGTGTTCTCCCACTGGTTTTTGAGTATTTTGATTCCTGATGTCAGATTTGTGTCCATTAATTCTTTTGCGTAGAGACTGTCCGGTTTGGCCAATGTACATGGCAGAGGGGCATTGCTGGCACATGATGGCATATATCACATTGGTAGATGTGCAGGTGAACGAGCCCCTGATGGTATGGCTGATGTGATTAGGTCCTATGATGATGTCACTTGAATAGATATGTGGACAGAGTTGGCATCGGGGTTTGTTACAAGGATAGGTTCCTGGGTTAGTGGTTTTGTTCAGTGATGTGTGGTTGCTGGTGAGTATTTGCTTTAGGTTGGGGGGTTGTCTGTAAGCGAGGACAGGTCTGTCTCCCAAGATCTGTGAGAGTAAAGGATCATCTTTCAGGATAGGTTGTAGATCTCTGATGATGCGCTGGAGAGGTTTTAGTTGGGGGCTGAAGGTGACAGCTAGTGGTGTTCTGTTATTTTCTTTGTTGGGCCTGTCTTGTAGGAGGTGACTTCTGGGTACTCGTCTGGCTCTGTCAATCTGTTTTTTCACTTCAGCAGGTGGGTATTGTAGTTGCCACATAACCTCAGCCATGTTGAACACAACGCCATCTACAGCCTCAGAAACAACCCTGACATCATAATCAAAAAGGCTGACAAAGGAGGTGCTGTCGTCATCATGAATAAATTGGAATATGACCAGGAGGCTGCTAGACAGCTCTCTAACACCACATTCTACAGGCCATTATCCTCTGATCCCACTGAGGATTACCTAAAGAAACTACACCATCTGCTAAAAAAACTCCCTGACAAAGCACAGGAACAAATCCGTACAGACACATGCCTAGAACCCCGACCAGGGGTATTCTATTTGCTACCCAAGATCCATAAACCTGGATATCCTGGACGCCCCATCATCTCAGGCATTGGCACCCTAACATCAGGCTTGTCTGGTTATGTAGACTCTGTCCTAAGACCCTACGCTACCAGCACTCCCAGCTATCTTCGAGACACCACTGACTTCCTGAGGAAACTACAATCCATCGGTGATCTTCCAGAAAACACCATCCTGGCCACTATGGACGTAGAAGCCCTCTACACCAATATTCCACACAAAGATGGACTACAAGCTATCAGGAACAGTATCCCTGATAATGTCACAGCTAACCTGGTGGCTGAACTTTGTGATTTTGTCCTCACCCACAACTATTTCACATTTGGGGACAATATATACCTTCAAGTCAGCGGCACTGCTATGGGTACCCGCATGGCCCCACAATATGCCAACATTTTTATGGCTGACTTAGAACAACGCTTCCTTAGCTCTCGTCCCCTAACGCCCCTACTCTACTTGCGCTACATTGATGACATCTTCATCATCTGGACCCATGGAAAAGAAGCCCTTGAGGAATTTCACCATGATTTCAATAATTTCCATCCCACCATCAACCTCAGCCTAGATCAATCCACACAAGCGGTCCATTTCCTGGACACTACTGTGCTAATAAGCGATGGTCACATCAATACCACCATATACCGGAAACCTACTGACCGCTACACTTACCTACATGCCTCCAGCTTCCATCCAGGACACACCACACGATCCATTGTCTACAGCCAAGCTCTAAGATATAACCGCATTTGCTCCAATCCCTCGGATAGAGACAAGCACCTACAAGATCTCTATCAAGCATTCTTAAAACTACAATACCCACCTGCTGAAGTGAAAAAACAGATTGACAGAGCCAGACGAGTACCCAGAAGTCACCTCCTACAAGACAGGCCCAACAAAGAAAATAACAGAACACCACTAGCTGTCACCTTCAGCCCCCAACTAAAACCTCTCCAGCGCATCATCAGAGATCTACAACCTATCCTGAAAGATGATCCTTTACTCTCACAGATCTTGGGAGACAGACCTGTCCTCGCTTACAGACAACCCCCCAACCTAAAGCAAATACTCACCAGCAACCACACATCACTGAACAAAACCACTAACCCAGGAACCTATCCTTGTAACAAACCCCGATGCCAACTCTGTCCACATATCTATTCAAGTGACATCATCATAGGACCTAATCACATCAGCCATACCATCAGGGGCTCGTTCACCTGCACATCTACCAATGTGATATATGCCATCATGTGCCAGCAATGCCCCTCTGCCATGTACATTGGCCAAACCGGACAGTCTCTACGCAAAAGAATTAATGGACACAAATCTGACATCAGGAATCAAAATACTCAAAAACCAGTGGGAGAACACTTTAACCTGTCTGGTCATTCAGTGACAGACCTGCGGGTGGCTATATTACAACAGAAAAACTTCAAAAACAGACTCCAAAGAGAGACTGCAGAGCTAGAATTGATATGCAAACTAGACACAATCAACTCCGGTTTGAATAAGGACTGGGAATGGCTGAGCCATTACAAACGTTGACTCTATCTCCCCTTGTAAGTACTCTCACACTTCTTATCACACTGTCTGTACTCGGCTAGCTTGATTATCACTTCAAAAGTTTTTTTTTTTTTTCTCTCTTAATTAATTGGCCTCTCAGAGTTGGTAAGACAACTCCCACCTGTTTATGCTCTCTGTATGTGTGTATATATATCTCCTCATTATATGTTCCATTCTATATGCATCCGAAGAAGTGGGCTGTAGTCCACGAAAGCTTATGCTCTAATAAATTTGTTAGTCTCTAAGGTGCCACAAGTACTCCTGTTCTTCTTTTTACCTTTGACTCTCTGGCCTTATTCATTACATCAGAATTAATACAGCATACCTTAAGCCTTATGGCACTGGATGGGCAAAACGTGTCATTCTGGGGATAGTAAAGTTTGCTCAATATACCCCTTTCCAACTTCTACCTCCTCTTCCCTTGATAGGGAGTGTGTAATATGCTGCTTCCTAAATTAACTTTGCACTCTTAAACAACTAAAGTAGTTTCTATTAAGAATAATGTTACAATGACTCTGATTGAACTGGAGTTGTAAGGCCAGAGGAAGAGCTTCTTTAGTGGGCTCAATAGCTGCATCCTTCTCCTCTTCCAGAAAATAAACTCATGATCACCTTCCCAAAATATTCCTGGTTTCCATTAATACAAGTTATTGCGGTCAAATCAAAGCCTGGGTCTCACACATTTCACCAATATAATGCATATTTAATCAAATATTAGTGTTCACATGTCGGATGTTTGTAAGCTATAAAGAAGTGAGGAAGAAAACAAAGAGGATAGGCAATAAAACCTTCACAAAGTCACTCCAATTAAAAGAAAAGATGGGCCAAGTTTGCAGTTCGCTGGCAGCACAAAAAGAAAGAAGTTTCATATCTGTATCTAGCAATAAAAATGCTATTTTTCAAATATCAAAGTAAAGCTGGAGGCCAAAAGACCTCATGTTCTTTTCCAATTTAGCTCAATATACCTTCATGACTCTGACAATAAGAAACACTGTATTCTTCCATCCCTGTGGCTCTCTTGTAATTTATTTACCCAGGGAAGATCTGCTCAGATGCAGCATCTGGTTTTCAGTGACTTCCTGCTTTTTAGCCAGCTGGATTGACTGAGCCAGAAGGAGGTCAAGTTTGTTGCCTGAGGTTGCACGATGAGTGAGTAGTTGAGCCTAGATTTAAAGATAGATCTTGACTACTCCCTCTTGGTTCCTAGACACTTACAATAAATGCTAGTTTAAAATGTCAGGTATATTTGGGGAAAATCAATTTGTATTATAAGAAAGCAGTGAATTATAATGATTAACTTGATATTTATCCAGAGTGTGCACAAAGGCTAGAAAATATCTGCAAGGACTATCGCAGCATCTTGTATACAGTCATTTGAAGAAAAGGACATGGAGATTTTTATAGTATAAAATTTAAACATATGTCTAAGCAATGTGAAGGGATGTAAAGCTGAGAATGAGGAAAGAAGGATGGTGTTATGAGTAAACTATTCCTTTTTATAGTTAGCAGATAAAATAAAAATGTGTTTCCAGTCAAGTTCCCATTTGTAAATATTACCTAATGGACCCCTGTTGGAATTCTGGGTATGTATGAGCTCTAGTATGAGGCCCAAGAATGGTATTTTGCTGATTTTGTATAATTCCATTATATTTTGGATTATAAGAAGAGTCAGTTGTGTTGCATGCTTTTAGGAGAGATTTGTTGTTTAAGTAATTATATAGGAAACTTTTACTCATTTCATTAAAGGGCCGTAGGATTAGCCCTCATACTAATGATTCACTAAAATGGAAATATTAACTGTAGATAAAATGTAATTTATGCTGGGATAACCCAAATATTCCACTAGCTATCTAACGATTAGCAATCGGTCCATGAGGTCTAGGAGTACCTCTATTCCAGGATATTCCTGTGATCTACCTCACAGTTGAATATTTAGAGTATTTACAGAACATCTATGGCCCAAACAGTGTGCCCAAAATCTATTATGCAGGTCTGACGCCTTCTGCAAGGAGTGAAGAAAGTCAGTGGTTCTGCAGCAGCATTCCTGGTATATACACCAAAAAATATCCCCAAGCTAATCCCTATAAACTAATCAAACTATGTCTGCTACTGATTGGGAAGGAAGGAAGAGTGTGCATGAGAGAGTTTTTTATTATTTAACTAGTGGGAGCTGATCAGCTCTGATTGTGATGGGGGGCCATGATAGGGTAAAAGCATTGCAGATAGTAAAGGGTTAATAGGCCTTTCACACAGCTGCTTGAGGAAGATTATAAAAGAAAGGGGAAGCTAAATCAAAGGGGAATGGATATAGTCTCTCCTCTCCAACTAAAACCTTTGGGGAAATTATTATTGTCCAATTATTTTCAGTTGATTTGCTTTTATTTTGTGATTGTTTTGTGGAAGTGAAACAAACCCTGAAGAAAGGGTCTTAAAAGGATGAATATTTGGAAGTTTATTTCCATTCTCTGACTGGAAACAAAGAGGTGGGTGGGAAATAGCTGGTCTGGAAATCATCAGTGCATTAAATGGGTCATGGGCTTTGCTGGAAGACACACATCACATCCCAGAAATTTGTGAGGAAAGCTAGTACAGCTTGGGGATTAATAACTTTTTCCAATGAGATTGTTCCTTGCTGGGGAATTGTCCCCTTAAAGTATTTCCCAAGGGCATTTGCAGCCAGGGAGCAGGGAAAGAGAACCAAAGAGGCCCAAAGCTGGTGCACAGACACAGGGCCTCCCACTTTGGATCTGAGGATATCTCTGTGGCTTGCTGATTAGAACCCAGGCCTGCAAAATTGGTGGGCAAATTTAGGCACCCCTATCCTAGGCTGAAACAGTGTTGGGGCATCTCTGAGGAGATCTTCATTGTGATCTTTTTCCCCTTCCCTTGGGGCTGCCAGGGTGGTGGAAAGGAGGAATCTCTGGTCCTATATTCTTTTTATATAACATATGAGGGTAGATGAAGGGAAGTTGTAGGGCTCTCTGTGTGATTAGTCTGACAACAGTCTTTTGACAGTGGCTGTTTTAAAATACTGAAGGCTGTTATTCTTGCATGGCTCTCCAAGTCTGAGATATTGTGGAATAAAGCAAGTGACTTCTGCTATGAGCTGAATTTCCATAAGGGTGGACTTAAACCCTTAAATAAATTAATCTTCAGCTGTCAATGGCCAAGTTATTGATGGGGAAGCTAGACTGGTGTTTAAAAAGTGAATTTTTAACTACGTTGGGCAGAGAAGCTAAATTTTTTGCTGCGGTGGTGTTTGGAGGAAAAGGTTTTTCTCTGAAGCATCATTAATGTATAAAGTCTTTTGAGCCACACTTCAACTAGACTCTTTATTGTCTCTCTACTGAAAGTAACTGTAAATGTACGGGAAGATATTTTCTACACTGCCGGTTTAGTGCTGAGGGGAAAAAAGTAATATATTTGGCAAAATTAGTAAATATTTTAGGAGAGACATGTTTTCAGCATTCCACCATCTAACCAAGCAAGTTCTCTTCTTCTTCTTGAGTTACCAGTCACTCTTCTACTTACCTGACTGATCAGAGGGCAAAGGTAGGAGATAATTTAATTCCACTTCAAACAAGAATAAGGCTGAAATTAGTATAAATATAGCGCAAAAAAAAAAAGAAAAAAGAAAAAAGAGCAAAACAAATAAATGATTGTCCTATGTTAAGGAATGGCAATCAAGGGGAAACCTTCCTAATACTTATAAACACAAATTCAGACCTGTTAAAACTGTTTTTAAATGTTTTATAAAAAGCTGCTGTAAGATCTAGTATTGCTTTATCCTCAAATTATAATTCAAAGCCTCTTATTCTGCTATCATCAGTCCAATAGCAAAACTCCTGTTGACTGTAAAAGGATACAATAATATCACCACTGATTAAAGAATAAATAAATATGAATAGTAATGATTTCAGTCAGAGTAAACTTGGGCCCTTTTAAAAAAGACTGTTGTAGAGCAGTTGTGTCCAACCTTATTACACAGAAGGGACATATAAACCTAAGCACAACCTTGTGTGGGCCAAATAGATTCATCTCATGGGGCTTATGAAATTCTCCAGCGGGCCATGTACAGGCTGTGGGCCGTAGGTTGGGCACCCTGTTGTAGAATATTTGATATATGGGATTTTATTTATAGGAAAATATCCCAAAGTGGTCAGGGATATTATTTGCTATTTATAAAGGGAGGGATTTGCTAGAGTGCTGAACATTGGCCTGGCTCTGCTCCCACTGAAATTTGAGAGTTTACTATGAACTAAAATGGGAGCAGAGTAGGCTTATGTTGAGTGCTTTAGAAAATACAGCTCATATCATCCAAAGTGTTTTTAAGCACTTTACAGACATAAGGAAGCAAAGGTGCTGCTGTGAAGAATTTACAGTCCTGTAATGGCCCTGGTCCTGCAGTCAGATCTTTGCACTGACTTCAGAGCATTTAGGATTGATCAATGCTGAAAGCTTGCTTGGCAGATCACACTCTAAACCAGGGGCAATCAATTATTTTTTGTCAAGGTCCAAATTTCTTGGTCAAGGCATAGTCATGGTCCAGACTCCAGAGAAAATAAGTAAATAAAGATTTGAAGTTCCATTCAAAAGCATCTGGCGGTACGTATTTGGCCCCTACTCTGCCTATTGATTAACCCTGCTCTAAACCTTCAACAAAAATAAAACACACACACACACACACACCCGTTCCCAGGATTATATTATAATTGAAAACCTCAACTCATATTCCCGTAAATTTGACAGACCTCAACTGATTCTGTTCTCAGCCCCAGAAACAACTTCATCTCTGCAGCTTCTGTTTTCCCAGGCACAAATGCTCCCAAAATTACCTCTTTTGTCTGTGGGATGGAAAAGCCTGTACCCTAGAATGTACTAGAAAATTCTATCAGAACCACACTATAGGATTAAATAGAGCAGTACCATTCTATATGATTGCTTTAATAAAAAAAAATCTGTAAAAAGGATTCATTCTCTATAGCACCCTATTGCCTACATAGCACTGCATTTTATACATCAGAAACAGTCTAGCTGGAAATGATAGACAGTTGCTGGTCTACTCAAAAACATACTGTATTGTAAATAAAATGGAACCTCACTAATGCACATTTTCTGATCTGAATACCTTGTTAGTCATTCACACACAGCCCCGCCACAAATCTCAGGAAAGATTCAATAGTGGTGTGTAGTAGTGAAACCTCATACTACAAAGACTTCATTATTTTTACAAAACATACTGTCGTATACTAGGGCCTACATTATAGATCATAAATAAAGCTACACTGCAAATATCAAAGTAAATTAGCAATGTGCATGTGGTGATGGATAGCCCTTGCTTTTTAAGCTATAGGCCAGATTCTCTCCTTTGATGTGGCCCATTTATGCTGCTCATGACATACAGGGGCCATGCACTGACCAGATCTTATGCATTAAGGATTTCCCCATAAACCTTACAGTCAGCATTGCCATCTGATTGTTGTGTTTAGTTATTTTTAGAAGTAAAGCACCTACGGAATCTACACTCTTTTGAAGATTCAGAAATGTTCGGTTAACTTTTATCCCTGGTATTTGTCACTGCATGAACGTCTGCCTTACTTCTAGCTTCTGACTACAAACAGATACAGGCTGAACCACAAAAATCTGGTTCTTATTTTCCCCAAATGTATGGGTGTTTGGATCAGAAGTTCTGGTTTAGCCCTGCATAGGGATTGTTCCCTGTTAGCACTTCCTAGAAATGGGTAAGGAAGGAGGTATGGTTATGGCTCCATCCCCACTTCTGCAGTGGCCAGTTTGCTGGCTAGCAGATCACATGCTGACCCTTTTAAGAGGTAGCCCAGTGAGCAGGCTGTTGGGGAGCTCCAGGATACATTGTTCCTCCCATAACTGCCTCTGGGGCAGGGCCTTCTACCTGGGTCTACACCATAAGGGCACAATCTGGCCCTCAATAGCGAGTCTCATCTTCACTGAAACTCATGTTGGGATATTTACCCCCAGGTGTAAAAAGTCCTAGACACATCTAATTATAACTGGTATGTATTGGAGTTAGAAAGCTTGTTCTTTGCTGCAGTGCTATCTGCTATCTGAGATATATTTCCATCTGTTTGTTATTAAACTGACAGGAACGGTAGATACACATGCATTGTTGTGAATAAAGACATTAGATTATGAGAGTGCACTAGGTTTTGTTTCCCCGCCTGGTTTGTTGGCCCTGCATAGCATTGAGATTACCTGCTTTCATCTTATTTGCGTCTAAATTTCATTCTTCCAAAGCCTGAGCATCTTCTACTATGGAACACCTGTATTGTGTATATAATGTATCAGTAAATCTGCTAGGTCTGATGAAATTGTGCATATTATTTCCCGTCACCTTCAAAGCCTTTTGCTTCTCAACACAGGATGCTAAGTAGGCTGCATTTTTGGGAGCAGTTTTCTGCTGGCATTTTTGAAAAACATATAATAAGGATATATTTTGAAGAGCTACTAGTTATTTCTTTAAAGCTGTTGGTTTACTAACATCATACCTCAAGATTTCTATGCAAAGATTTTATAAAATAAGTTTTATCAAGAGAAGAAAAACACTTTATGAAATAGCTGCCTTTGCATCATTTACTATTAATAATATTTATAGGCTCCAAACAGGTACTAACTGCTATAGAGAAAAAATCCCACAAAGCAGTCCCTATTGCAGTGAGCTCACCATTAAGATAACTGCTGTTTCCCTGACTTTTATGCATAGGTACAAGTTCTGGTTTGTCTTATAATTCTACTAATGCTTTTCATTCTCTTTTTTTGTGTGTGTGCAAAAAATTAGATCAGAATTCTGAAATCAAAGCTTTGATAAGCATTCTATGCTAATTCATGCTGGGAGGGAGAAGAACTGTACTGTAATTTTTTTTTAGTTCCTTGAAATCTTTTACTTCATTTAAACCTCCATCAATTCAAAATTTCCTCTCTCCCTTGAGCACATTTCTTCTGTAATTTTTTTGCTCAAAGTACTATTAATACTTTCTGATTATGCAGCAGAAAACTAAAAATGTCTCTTGAGCCACTAAACCTGATTTAATTGGTTTCAGTATATGGCAAGCTAAATTCAGATCTTCATTTATCAAACCCTGAGTTTCTCCTCTCCTTATAAACTGAAAAGTGCACAGGTAAAAATGTGTCACTACAGCAAACTCACCATTTGGGACTGTCTCCATATAAAGATTCTGTATTATTCACAAGGTCAGAGCAATGTAAGAGCTAAGGGAACAAGAGGTTGTTTGCATTCTCCACCCTCTCTGACTTAGAGTACCAGGAATATTAGCACTGCCAGCTTTCTGTGAATTGATCTGAAGTCATATTTTTACTTTGTTCACTGGTCCTCCCTTTCTTCTCACCCCTCCCTCACTCCCACACCAGGAAAACAAAAAGGGATAAGAACACAAGAATATAAAATATTCTTTTCTTGTGTATAAAAGACAAGCAGCATATTCACAAGGTCAGAGTTCCGATCTTTTTTTTTTTTCCTAAAGGATTTCAATTCTGAAGCCCCTTGAACTGTATGAAGCTGAGTAAGAATCAACTCAAAAGACCTTATTTTCTTTTGAAATTTCAAATTATTTCCCACAGTGAGTCTGCTTCAGTAAGCTGTGCTTACTGTTTACTATAGGCTTGTCAAATGCTAGGAAAGTGCATGAAACCAGACACAAACAAATATTGATATATTCAATTATATTTTTAAAGAAGTATAGGGGAGGGGGTTCTGTGCTTTTAAAATTACTTAAATGTTAGGAGAAGTCTGTAAAGTAAATTGGCTGGTGTGCATGTGTATTGCTACCCTGCTCTTGACTGAATCAGAACTGCACGACAATTCCTAATTTCCCACAATCTGTGATTCCTTAGGGGTGGACTTTGGTCTTATGAATGCTCCCACATGTTGCAATATAAGAAGGATCATAGACTCCCTGAAGGTCACCAATTGTCAGGGCCAGGTCGTGTGTGGCTGGTGTGCCCTAGTCAGTTGCTAAATTGAGATTGGGAGACAAGTGCCAGGGTCAGGAGCAAGCTGGGTCAGAATGCCAGGAAGTCAGGCGTAGCACCAGGCAGATAGCAGGGACAGAATCAAGTCGGGTCAGGATACCAGGAAGTCAGCATTAGGCCCCCAGGTTACAAACAGCAATC
Organism: Trachemys scripta elegans; assembly: GCF_013100865.1. Classification (NCBI taxonomy): domain Eukaryota; kingdom Metazoa; phylum Chordata; order Testudines; family Emydidae; genus Trachemys; species Trachemys scripta. The sequence continues at coordinate 69,230,586 of NC_048302.1, forward strand.
GAATAGTGAAGTGGAGAGTAAGCCAAGGTCAGAAGCCATAGGCTAGGATCTATTGCAAGCAAGGTCTGGAGCACAGAGAGGAAGACAGTCTGTTATTGTTTAGACAGCTCCCCATCATGGCTTCCTGATTTATGTACTGGTATTGGGAAATCAGTGAGCTGAGAGGTGCTGCCACTCAGATCCTGTGGGGCAGCACTTCCGGCCAAGCCTAGCTTCACAGCACCCTCCCATTGTGGCCCTTCCCCAGATTAAGCCTCTAGTTGCAATGCAGAGGCATCAGTAGCCCAGAAACCCCATAGTTCCAGGTTCTAAGCCTGAAGCTTCTTATACCAACTAGATCCAAAGGGCTCTCAGAAGGGTCTTGTGTGCAGATATGTTACTTTCCAATGGATCTGCAAACCACTTGTGCTTTGACTATGAGTAAAGTGTGACTGGGTTAGAAATTCCTTTTCAAAGTCTACATGTCCCTTGTTTTAATATTCACCTAGTCCTTGAAGAGTTAAACAGTAAGTCATGCTACCGACAAGGGCGAAGCTCTGTAGCAAGCGTATGTAAGCTATTGGGGAGACTTGGAGGGACAGCACTGGTCTTGGTACCAAGGGCAGCTGGGCTGTGGGGACTGACAACTCTAGAATGGGTAACGGCATTGGAGTTTGTCTGGGCTTTAAGGCACACGAAGTACATAGAGCCAGTGTCTGGACACTGCTCAGACTCATTAAGCTTACAAGCACATGGGATCCAAATTTGGGGTGTAATACAGAAGCCTGAGAGAGCTCAGCCAGGGCTGTAAAGGCTAGAAAAAACAAGTGGTCAATAGGCTTTGGGAACTGGGCAGTGAACTACAGTATCACCATTGCCTGCATTTCCCCCCCCTTTCTTAACCTGTATTAGAAAGTATAAAGCATTGCACATGTAGTGGTTGTGTCCAGGAATTAGATGGTTTGGGGAGGAAATTAAAATGCCAGATTCTAGAGATCCACTGACCTGTTTACTTAATGTTTCAGTAAAGGGTCTACATTTTAAATAGAATGACAAATAGAATTTCCTGTTTAGCAGCTAGACTTTATATTGAACATTATTGGAAAAATGTGACCCCCTCCTATGGAATTGTGATATAGTAAAATATGCACTATACTTGTAATGGAAACTTTTTTCCACCAGCTATGTACACAAGAGAAGCACCAAAAAGAGAATAGGTATTTAGAAATGTGGTCACTTTGCTCAGAGAAGGAGGACTCCCCAACCCGCAAGCCCGAATCTTTAGTCTTTGAATACTAACATAGTCTCATAGAATACCAGAGTTAAAAGGGACCTCAGGAGGTCATCTAGTCCAACCCCCTGCTCAAAGCAGGACCAATTCCCAGATAGATTTTTGCCCCAGATCCCTAAATGGCCCCCTCAAGGATTGAACTCACAACCCTAACAACATGATCCTGAATAAGTAATGTACAATGTAGTATATTAACATTGTATTGTAATTTTGCCTTGAGAGTGTTTATTTACTGATCCTTTCCTTATAATTGTGCTTTATATATATTGTGATGAGGTGTACTCCCAACACTGGCCCTGCAAGAGCTGAATCGGGCCAATTAGGCTGCAATCTGGGAAAATTAAGCCTGGGAGTAAAGCCCTAATTAGAAGCAACTCACCTGTGTGGGTTTATATAAAGTCAAAAAAGCAGACATGGAAGTGGCTGCAGTGAGGTAATCTGTAAATACTCCCTGGAAGGAGACAAATAGCCCATAGTTACTCCTTGGGGAAGAGAGAGTTGAGAGGCTGCTAAACTGCGGGGGGCGGGAGGAAAGGAAGAGACCCAGGAAAAGGCAGCAGGGAACCATGCCTTGGCTGCTGTTCAGAGGGTCCTGAAACTGGAACCTGGAGTAGAGGGTGGGTTTGGGTTCCTCTACCAGCCACTGAGGGTGTGGCACCAATTGATAGATGTGGGGGCTTGAGGGACTAATTAACTCACTAGCCCAGATGGTACAAAAAGCACAAGAAGGAAATGTGAAGAGGAGGAAGGCCTTGCTGTGCTGCAGAAGGTGAGGCGTGTATGTTGCTGCTGGTATGAGGCTGAAAAGTCTGTAAAGGTTATTGGAAAGAACATTGCAATAAACTGTACAAGTTGTTTTATCAGAAGAACATCTCTGGGCTGTTTGTGGGCTAAAAGTAGACAGGAGTGAATCTGCCCTGCCACAGGCACAATGCCAAAAGGCTGGTGCAAGGCTAATTTTGCACCTCTTGTTAAGAAGGATAACAGCAATGAGGCTAGGAACCACAGATTGTAGTTTCATGTAAGATAAAGTCGGTTATTAGGGTAATCGAACAAGTGCAACCCAGATTCTCCAGAAATAAATCTTGTCAGAGCAATCTGATTTTTTGGATGGAATACCAAAGTTAATAGATGAAGGTATGTAACTTATCTTGGGTTTTGTTTTTTTTAAAGCAAGCTGTTGGATAAAGTATTCTACTGGAAGCTAGTGACTCATGTGAAAATGCTGGCATCAATAATGGACTAGTGACATAGACTGCTAACGTTCTATGTACAGAGGGTAGTAATAAATGGGAAATGATCTTCCTGGCAAAAGCTCATGAGCAGGGTCTCCCAGGGCTCAGCTCTGGGAATATTTCTATTTAACATTTATATAAGTACATAAGTTATTTAGAAATAGGCCTGAGATTCATGGTGTTGTAATCTGAAGATTTCAGTGTAAGCATTGTGTATATACAGGCCTCAAGGGACTTGGGGAGGGTTGGGGGGGGACGGTCGGGGGGAGAAACAGAGAAAAGACTGGTGAATGTGGAATGCTCGTGGGGATTCAAACATAGAGGAAAAACCTAACATGATTTTTGACTAACTTTATCTGCCTTAAATAATGATAGAGATGAGGAAACTATAAAGGAAAAAGACTAATGCAGTATCTGTCTTTGTGATCATTGTATCTGTGATAATGTGAAGGTAGGAAGCCTGTGTGCAGCAGCTGCAAAGGGCTAACAAGGTCTTGGCGCACCTAGGCAAAGGATTAGTGCTAAATCAAGAGAGATAATGGTAACATATTCTTTTTATGGCCATCTGGGAAAATTGGTCCAAATTCATTCTTAGTATAACTAGAGGTTTCATAAGAACTGCACTGAAGATGAATCTGGCCTATTATGTCCAGTATAGGGCATAGAAATCTGAATATAGTTCTCTAGAAGGATGAGGGTGGGGAGACAGGCAGAACAACTGAGTTGATCTATGGATTATGATTCAACAGATTCATCCTTGATGTCACTCCATTGGCTTAAATGATGTTGCACAAGGGTCTTTGAATGACAGAAACATCTGTGATTGACCTGGATGGATGATGGGACAAACTTAGGGGACAGCTGAATGTTGAAGCTGGTCACAGAAGGGAACTTGAGGAGAGAAAAAAGTGGCGGCTGCTCTGGTAGCAGGAGAAGGAGGGAGGGCGGGGGAGAAACCATTGTGAACCCAAGTCTCGATATCCCTCCTTCCACAGCACTTGCAGGTAGCTGCATCAATGATCCCAGCAGTGTGCCACTATATGGATGTAGACACCTCCACCACATTTTTAGCATACAAAAGGTGTTCACTATTATTGACCAAGTGGTTTTGTGGGCATGATTATAAGGGATTTTGGCTAGCATTAGAGGGGTGGCTGGCACCATGATTTGAACCAGGCTGAGAGGAGGTACCTTCTGTCTCCTGTGTGCACAGAGGTCGTTCAAGACATTCTGCGGTGCTAAGCAAACTTTCAGTGTGCTGCCACCTCCTCATAGGCCTAGGGTGACAGCTTTGGCCTGGCTGGCCTCTGTCATGACCAGTATCAATGAGTGGTGTTGTGACTGGGCACACTGGGTCTTGATGCCACTCAAATTTGGCATAGTCACTCCTCTGTCATGATGGAGTGCTGAGTCTACTCTGTCACCTTAAGCAGCTGCCTAGTTTGCCTATAACTAAAGTGACCTTTGTGTGTTGGGCACATGTGAAGCAAGGGGAAATAACACATGGCATTATACATGTTTTGCACTGTGGTGATAGGCAGTGGGCTGGAAATATGGATGGCTGTGGCAGCCATTTGCCCATTTGGGAGGTGGCGGGGGAGGGGGGGTTATCACAAGCAGTAGATGTGCTGAGGTGGTAAGGGTGTGTCATAGGTTTCACCCCCACTCTGAACTTTAGGGTACAGATGCGGGGACCTGCATGAGAACCCCTAAGCTTAACTACCAGCTTAGATCTGGTTTTGCTGCCACCACCCAAATTATTTATGAGTCATTTGGGAAACTCTGTCTACCTCTCCCCTAGAATATCTCCCTCCCAAGTACTATAACCCTTCCCTGGGTAGACTTGAGAGACTCCTCCACCAATTCCCTGGTGAACACCGATCCAAACCCTTGGATCTTAAAACAAAGAGGAATTAATCATTCTCCCCCCACTTTCCCCAACCAATCCCTGGTGAGTCCAGATCCAATCCTCTTGGATCTTAAAACAAGGAAAAATAAATCAGGTTCATAAAAAGAAGGCTTTTAATTAACGAAAAGAAAAACCTCTGGGAGATAGCATACAAGCTGATCTCACAGACAACCGATTAAAAAACACAGAGGATGTTCCCCTGGGCAAAACCTTAGTTACACAAAAGAAATCCCAATTTGATTATTCTTCTAATTGCACAAGACAAGTTACAAAAGAAAATAAACATAAACCTATTTACTCCTTTTCTAATACTCACTACTCCGATAAGAGGCTGATTCCTTGATCTTTTCCACTCCGGCCAAACCTTGCAAGTTCTGATATCACCAAGTCCTGGCAGGATTCAGGGAACTTGGCCACTACATCAAAGCACCAGTGTAGGGCATTGCAGACAGTCTTCAAGTTTAGAGTGCATGTTCTTTGGCTATTGATGTAAGCGTGTGCATCTATGCTTGGCTTCATATGGCGACACATAGAATGTACAGGTCTGAGTACAGATGGGAGGTATCCAAGCCTATAAAACTCCTCCATGTTCCTCAGTTGTATGTGTCTATCCAATGGGAAACAAATGTAGTCTGCGGTGTCTCTCATCAGGGCCCTCATCAGGAACTGCAGTCCATAGGAGACAATGATCTGGCTTATGACCATTTGGAATGATCCCATTGCCAAGATACTCTGGGCTGTGGCCACCCTGATGGGCGCGAAGAGTGAATGTCTCCATTGGGTGACTTCTGGGCACGAGCACTAGGTCCTATGGCCATGGCCATTTGATGTGGGGTAGTGGCAACACTTAGAATGCTTAGGTGTGGTGGGAATATTGGTGCCATGGGAGATTTACACACGTATGGGGTTAGGTGGCAGTTGAGCACAGCTCTGAATGGCAGTGGTGTTTAAATGGTGGAATTAGCTGCTGAAGTATCTTTAAAATTCTGGCTTTTCCTGTCCAATGGCAATACTGTGTATTGCTGCCAGGTGATAGGGGGTCTAGTTTGGGTAAACAGAAGATTTTTTTTCTCCATCCTTATGTATCTTGAACCATTTGAAATGTTCACCAGAGACTCTGGGGGCGGGAAGGAATCAGTAAAATAAAAAAAAAATTGTCATAAGGTTATTACTTATAATTTGTAATTTCTAGGATACTGAAAGAACAACATTTAGATCATTGAATAGACTTCCCCAGATTCGCATTAGCAAAACAAGTTTAATTAACTGGCTTTTTATGTCATCTGGAAATATTATCATATAGCCTTTACTCAGTTGTGCATCTGTTTTGTCAGTGCCAAGGGAATCCCGGGGATTCAGTTTATATCCATTGCGGCATTGCTGAACTGCTGCTATACAATAATAATCTGTTATTTTAATTAAAAATAATGACAATCATTAAAGATTTCTTTCATCTTAAATTCTTCAGTTTTCAGGCTGCAATGTGCTAGCTGGCTAAATCTAATGTCTGGGCACCTGTTGGTAGTCCTGCAACTTCTGTTTAGTTTGTGTCCACACCTGGGCTAAGCAGGAGAGAGTGAGTGAGAGTATCTAGTCGGTAGAGTGTGGGAATAGAATTCAGGATTCCTCTGCCACTCACTTCCTGGTTTAGGACTAGACTTTCAAAGAGGCTTCAGTCCAGTTCAAGATGTGAACCTGTAAGTAATATCTTGAAAAAAATAAATAAATAAACCCTTCCCCACAAACCCATGTATCAGAATCACTTCCAAGAAAGGGGTTTGGTTTATTGAATATATAATATAACATACACAGTCCTCAACTACCTAAGGCTTGATATTAACTTTTAGATGCACTCCTGAGCAAGTAGTGATTTTAAAAAATAAAAGTACTACCCTGGAGTATTCCTAGGAAGCACTGAGATTCAGGGACACATCTGTCAGAATTCTTCCTGTGCTTCTTCCTGGCCCCTGGGGGCCAGAAATTACTAGTGGCCTCCATCAGCAGTAAATTATCATCCTTCTCTGCACTGGCTCAGCTTCTCTGGCAACCCAAGGGCATAAGTCATGGCTTCACCTGCTCCTTGCCCTCATCCCCCATACTTATGTTTTGGACTGTACAAACTCTGGCTTGATTAACTGGGACCATCCAATTCTGACTGAGCATTTCTTCATTATGGATTATTAGTGATTTCAGCAATAAAAATGAATGTAACTATATTTGAAAATCAATCCCCTTCCTTGTGTGCTGACAAAGCAGCTTGGGGGAGGGAGGCTCTTTCATCTGCAGCTGGTTACCTGCAAGTCTTTTCATGCTCAATTTGATGTGACAAATGGCCAGGTTTCCCCTCCCCCCGCATCTCCCTTTGGTGATGGAAACTAAGGTAAATGAGCTCTATCATACATCAGTGAAATCCACTCTCTAATCAGTTCTCCATGCAGTCTAAGCTATCAAATTAATCTAGTTTTAGAAATGGAATAAAATTGCTATTGGCTGAGGGAAATTTGAAGCACCAGTATAATTGGCTTCCTCTTCTTTACAGTATCAAACATAAGCTACTTGTGTTTACTTGCAAGGCCGCTTGTGGCATATCCCCATCCTATCTGTCATCTTTCATTCACTATTTCAATATTCACTATTTAAATATTGACTCCCATCTCCCACTTTGTCAACCTCCATTGCCTTCTTGTGAAATTTCCAGACTGGCACCTTTGTGCTTTCTCCCATGCTACCTCTTACTGGGAGAAGCTCTCCATAAACATCTGAAAAACTAACTCATTATCCTCCTTCAAAACCTTGCTTAAAAATCTTCTTTGCCATGAAGCCTACAGCAAACTTGACAATGGCTGGGGTGCTGAGCCCACTGCATGTCCTACTGAGCATTATTCTCATTTTTTTCCTTCTATTCCCCTATCTGTATCTGTTCTCTCACGTTTTATATGCAGCTTGTAAGCTTGTTGGTGCAGAATCTCTTTATATTCTGTTTGTACAGCACCTAGCACAAGGGTTAGTGCCTGGGCTCCTAGGTACCATGAAAATTTATTAAGTGCCTATATCTGGCTGGTCAACATAATTCAAACCATCTTTGCAAACTGAAACTAAAGGTGTATAGGGTCCCTTACTAGCGAGACTCTCACTCCACTGGATGAGCACATCATGCCATGGCTTTGCTGTTCATATGGTAAATTTAGTGTGGAAGCCCAGTAAAGTAGGTTTCTCTAGCATAAACTAATGCAGCACTGATAACTTCATGGATGCTTGGCTTCACAGGCATCCTTAGAGGGATAAAACATTATCAAATAAACCTGCTTCTGTTTTATGATTGCTCAAGTGCTGTGTGGCTTACAGGTGTGCTGATCTAAGGTAAAACTAGCAAATTGGGGCCCTCTGCAGTTTTGAGTGAAGAGGATCTGGGAATTCTGTAAGTGGCCAGGGGCAGGGGCTTTATATCAGAGGGGAATGATTCAGAGGGATTAGGGTACATCTATTGTTAACAAGATGACTCTCAGTCCTGGGTGCCCTGAGAACCCTCTGTCTCATAGGGGTTGTACATGGCTTCAATATTCAAATTCCTGGTCTGCCATTCACATAAGGAGCAATCCAGAGTGCACACATCTGTAAGATGTTTTCATGTATATTTTTATTTATCAGCAAAGAGACCATTGGGGATACAGGAAACCAAGATCTCCCAGACATTTTTATGGAACATTTTCAAAGGTTAGCTAGTATTTTTATAGCTCCAATAATCTTAGATGCTTCACAGATGTGTAGGATGGGTTCAGGTCACCCTCATAGCCAGCTGGCCTAATGATCAGAGTGGCTCCACCATGCTTTATGGGCTTGTTGTTCTAGAGTGGGTTGGGTAAATTCCTCTTAAGTGTCCTTTCCACTCCCCTTAGGGTTCTGTCACAGCAGAGGTTCAGAGAAGAAGGTACGGGGGGCCAGGGCCATATACTCCCATGGATCCTTAGCTAGGGCCCTAGAGGGCAATTACAGTGGCCAGACCATTCATTGGTCTACACCAAGTCAACTCTTGCTGGGTTGCTTCCTACTTGGCTCTGGCTTCTCAGTGGGGAGTGTGATCAAAGATTTAGGTGTATCCACTTAATCTGCCAGTGGGGTAATGTCCCATTCTTTGCAGTCTGTTGTGAGTTTCAGACTCCTAAATGTGTTTGGGGGGGGGGGGAGGAAGGGTGAGGAGATCTAGAATACTCCTTCTGGAATAGCCTCACTTCCTGATGCAACCTGTAGCTCTTTCCCCCTGGCCTACCATTGCCATTTTAAACTATCCCTCTACCTGGAGCATGTCCTGCAACTACTGAGGGGAAGGGCCTACTTAGCCCAGTACTGATTTAGTGTGGAGTCTATAAACCCCATCACAGAAGGTAACATGCCTGTCTGAAGAGCTTATCTAAATAAACAATGGAGTATACAAATGCAGCATGTGGAGGGAACACAATGAAAATGAGTGTGACTGAAAAGGGAGACTGAATATAGGAGTATGCAATCCCTGCCCTGAAGAATTTACCATGCAAGATGAGACACAATAGATGTGGGAAAAGGATAAAACTTATAGTCAAAAATAAGTATTAGATGTTCCCTACCATGTTGTAGTTAGTTGAATAACTTTTTGTAGGCACAACGATAGGAAGGAGATTGAGGAGGGACTGGAAGGAGGAAAGGGTAATTTGGGAAGAAGATAGCCTAGATGAAAGCACAAGAAGGGAAATGGGAAAAGTGGACAAACTGGGGCTGCCATAAAATTTAGCGGAACAGTGGGTAATGCAATAGGAGGTCACAGCAGGGATATGTGGAGTTAAGAAGGACCTTGAAGGTGAAGACAGAAGTTTGAACTTGGTGCATTGGGGAAAAAAGTGAGCAAAAAATGGACTCAAAAGGGGTAACATGGTGAGAACAATGAACAAGGAAGAGGCTTTTAGAAACCACATTTAATATGGACTGTAGTAGGGCTGTGAAGGAGTTTGCAGTTGTTAAGATGTGACTGAGTTTTAGTTACCAATGGAAGATTCGTCCATGGCCTGGATGTGTGGGGAAAAGAGGGAGGGAAGTGGTGAAAGACAACACCCAGATTACTTCCTTGAGTTACAGAGAGGTTAGTGGTGTTATCACTAGTGACAGAGTGTAGAGTAAGAAAGGTTTGGAAAGAAAGATACAAGCTCTTCAAATGAGGTTGTTTAGATTAAATTGATAGTGCTACACTTAGGAGGTGATGGGGAAGAGGCCAGGAATGGGAAAGTAGATTTGCCATAAAGCAATGTGAGTGGATGAGGCAACTGTGGTTCCTCAAATATCACTGTGCAGTAATTGTGGTAAATATTGACTCAAATGGTGAATACCTTACAATCTGTGAACCAATTTCTGCCCTTACTTACAACCACTGCATCCCCATTAATTACAAGTGAGGGTTAAACTTGGGCATGTGACTCCATGTTACTATAGAAACAAAGGGAGATTATCAGCTACAACTCAAGAAAAGTGAGGGGAGGGGAATCAAGGATAAACTCCTATAGAGTTTGATCCTGCTCCCACTGAAGTCTAATGGCAGTTTAGCCATTAACTAGAACAGGAGAAGTACTGGACCAACAGGCATTTGGGATGTTGGCATCCCTATAATTATATCCAGGGAGGAGAGATTTCTGTCAAGTCTTGATATTTTTCCTCTTGATAATCTGATTCTTTGACTTCGTGATTAAGATGATATAAAGTTTTTACGTAAAAAGAGATTCTTCAGCGAATATTTAAAGTAATGCCTTTTTTCTCTTGAAGGTGGTGGTCCCCCCAATGATATTTTGTTTGCAACCTTTAAGCTTTATTAATACAACATTTATCACTTTGTTCTAATTCTATCAGGACCTGTAAATTTTTGATGGACTAATTTGTTAAAATAATAAACATGAGTGACTAGGAAAATTAAATGACTTTCCACATTGACCTGACCAAAGCTGGACATCCTTCAAAAGCTGTGGCAGAGATCTTTTTAGCTACCCTTTAGTTGGCTGGCTGGCTCAAGTGTACTGTCATTAAATCCATCATGAGAAAACTGAAGAGAAATGCATGAAGCCGAAACATTTGTCTATAGCAGTTTTTTCTTTATTGTGGGTCAATGTCACAGACTCACCTCCTCTTTAAGGAGTCAGCATGAGAAATGGAATAAGTAAAACGGAAATTGCTATAGTCAAACAGATCAATAGTCCATCAGACCTGATAGTGTGAGTCTGAAATGGCCAATGCCTGATGTTTTTTTAAAGACATAAAACGTGAATGATACACCAGTGTTGAATTCTGCTGACAAACATTTAACGGAACTTATTTGTACCTCATTTGGGCTCTTCACAGGCTATTTGGATCTGAAATGAGTTACACTCATATAATTCTTGTCTGTTTTAATTGAACCAGTTCACTTGTCTAGGCTTTGATCTTATGCCCCTACTTCAAGGCATTTCTCAGCCATGTTTTAGTATTAGCATTTCCAAAGCCTTATCCTGTTCAGATTTCTGGTAAAAAGAAACCATTTGGGATGGGTGTCACAGGTGGCTGGAGTCAGGGCTCAGTCAGGGTTTCCTCTTGCTCCAAGGGAGCAATATTCTTCCTTGGTATCTAGCATAGGGTATGTTCTTCCCCTCTCCAAGGCACAGAACAATAAATGTTAGCTCCACCTCCCCAACTCAGTAGCTAAGACTATATTCATCTGTCCCTATTGTTGCACAGATGTGGGATACAGGTGAGTGAGGAGTGATCGCTCCACAGAGGTTGTGTTCCTCCTCATCCTACTATGATCTAGGTAGCTGCAACAAGAGAGTAAATGAAGGCCCCCTACGCCCGAGGCGATCAGGAGAGCATGCATAATCTTTAGAGCTGGTAGAAAAATGATAGATGTGTTTTTGGAGGTGGGGGGGAAAACTTAAACTCTCCCTCCCCCACTTTTTTTCTTTTCTTTTTGGCTTGGTCTAGCGAGATTCTACACTCAACTTGATGGCACTTCTGTTTTCTTGTGGTTCAAAGAATCAGTTGATGACAGCCATTAACCACCACCCCCATCTTAGCTCTGCCTATTGTACCAGTAAAGTTTAATATGTTGACACACCGAATGACTTATGTCCCAGACAAAGGAATAAGAATGGTGGTGGTAGAGTGATGAGGCACACAGAGCCCCTGGCATGGGGTGGGAGAATGAGTGGTCCTGTATGCGGAAGGGGAAATGGGTGGTCATACAGAACTCCTGGCATGGCCAGGGGTGAATGGGGACATGGGCGGGGGGCATGGAGAGAAATACAGCCCTGGTAATGGCAGGGGGTGGTGTATACACAGCCCCTGGCCCAAAGTGGTTGGGGAGAGTTGAAGGAAGTCACTGAAATAGAGGAGGATGAGAGAATGGCACACAGAGCTTGTGGGGTAGAATGGAACAATGCAAGGTATGTGAAATGAGCCTGGCCTACAGAAGCTCTGAAGTGTGTGATGTACTAATATAAAATCTAAGGGAGGGATAAAGTAAATTCATTCTTGTAACCTTTTCTTTTTTTTTCTTTCCAGTGGAAAAAGGAGAAAAAAATAAAATGTGAGACGACGTGTGTGTCTTGGGGGTAGGGTCATACTGAAAAAAGGAGCAAAATGAAAATTTCATGAACAATTCATTTTGATCAAAACCTGCATGTTTTTTACTTATCCAAATTTGTCTAGCAGCTCTACTGGTGATATTTTGAACAGCTGCAAAATTGACTGCAAGTGGGTCTCATTTTGTAATATACAAGGATGTAGCTTAGTTTGTGGGTGGATCTTGGAAAATTACCAGTCCATTTCCCCTCTGCAACCCCTCCCAGTTAAACCTCTGGCAGTTGCTATACTGGACCCAACCTTTGTAAAACCAGAAAACAAGAGACCTTAAACTGTTTTTAAAATGTGTAATGCATTGAGGGACAAAGAAACCTCATCACCCCAGAGGAATTAAAGCTCCCACCAAGAGTTCCTGATTTGGTCCTTCATGTTACTGTAGTGATGTTGCTGAGCTCCTGTTGTATCTGTCAGCCTCCCAGGAAACCCAAGATTTAACTTGAGGTATTTGCGAAATAAGCATCTCTGTTTATATCCACTCTCCTCACCTCCATGGGGGCGGGGGGAATCGCCAAATGTCCAAGTCTCGTGTGTGTGTGTGTGTGTGTGTGTGTGTGTTTTAAAGAGTCCTCGCATCTGATTCCTGTGTCAAACATGCAGCCTTAGTGCATATAGACTAGTTACTATGGACATGGTGTCCATATAGACTAGTATTTAAGGCTCTGTAATATTACAATCCCCCCTTGCTTTTTCTTGCTAATTTTTCAGATCACACATGAGAATTCGGATGAATATAATATGTCTTAGTAACTCAAATGTAAGAATGTACATGGACTTATTCAGTAATCTTACAGTTCACTAAATATATCCAGATTTCCTAGTGACCTGGGCAACATAATGCTTTCCTTCCATAATAAGGCAGTGAATGTTTTTCTTGAAATCTTATTTGAGAAGGTACAGCATGTTCATCCTTGATATGTAAGCAAGTACACATTGCAGAGTGATTAATTGCATTCAGCCTTTTCATCCACTTCTAATTTTTCAGGGTACATAATAGGATGCAAATTGGCCAGTGTTAATCATTAGATATTACTAATTAAAAACAGAAGCTGTAGGTAATGGTATGATTATTGGTTAAAATAAATGAAGCAGATCAGGTAATACTTTTCTTCTGGGACTCGTGCCTTGTGCCTGAGCCTCATTAAATTCTAACATGTGAAGGTGCCCTGCTGCTACAGACTGTAAGAGAGATGTATTTAACAGTAACTTAAAAGTAATGTATGAGGTCAGTGTTTGAGGAGAAGAGGGGAAAAAAACTATTCCTATAGCTCAAGAACGCCGCAATTTAATAAATTAGGAACTTTAAAAAAAAACTTTAGTTAGCTAGAAAATAACAAAATGCTGGTCAAAAGGGAAGCTTTATTCTGAAGTATACCAAGGCACCATTTCCTGAAAAATATAATGGTTTTTTTTTTTTTTTAAATCCTGACCTTTTATCTTGCTGTGTGTACATATATATATTTTATGTGATTTTTTTTTTTTTTTTTTTTTTTGTGCCTCAATTTTTGGGTGCTCAACTTTAGACATTTTAATAGAGACTGAGTTTCAGTGAGTGGGTGATCAGCACTCTGGGAAAATCAGGCTTCCTTAAGTTACCTAAACTTAGACATCCAAAATTACTAGTCACTTCTGAAAAATTGTGTTCAGCTGTAGTGCCACCTATACTTAAGGTTGCCCAATGAGACCCGGTTTTCAAGTGTTTATAACTTTGCCAAACGTTATCCATTAGGCTTGAAATTGGGAGTTGGGGGCTTGTGAACTGAAAAAAAAAATGAGATCATGCAGTTAGAATACATCATACTGCATATGCAAAAGGGCTCCAAAATAATGATGCACAGGCAAGCTTAATTCTGGCATTTTCTAACTTTCAAGTGCTTGACTTTGCAACATACAGCTCTTCTGTTTTGTGCATTATATATTCAGTCAGTCAATGTAGTATGGATCTGTAAATAACTTAATCCTGTAGCATCTTCTGATTTAATTAAAAAAAAAAAAAGCACAACTTCTTTAACAGCTCAGGAGATTTATCAAGTAATTGTCCCCTTCTACTCCCCACCAGAGTTTACCAGGGTTAAAGTTAATAGGAGAACCAAATCTATAGACCGCAATGATTTCTTCAATGTGGCCTACTATGAAAACTTTTTTTATTTGATATTCAGACTTATGAGAATGTTAAACACCTAAGGACGTCTTGACCAATCAGTTCATTATTCAACATACATTTTGGGGAGATAGTTGTGTGGTGCCACATTCTGAAATACAGTTTCGGTTGTAGGACACTAGTAGTACCAAAATCTGAACAAATATATTGGGTTAGAACCCACAGTTGCAGAAAATGTGTAAATAAAGTTTTTATTATCAGTCTGAAAAGATTGTATAAATAAATAAAATAAGTTGATCTTGTACTGGCTTACCCCACTGGGTTCACAAAACAAAGTATATCATTGGACAAGAAAGTTGTCACTATTCTTTGCTCTGTATTTTTACCTTTGCTCTGCAAAATGGCATGAAATGTTCATAAAGAAATCCAAACCCAGAAAAACTTGGTAGTGTGTAGGTTGTTATAATCCAATAAGTCTGTCTGGGTTCACTGGTGGCTGAGCAAAACTGCATGGCTATATCACTTTGGGTAAAATTATGCAAAATTTGGTGGCTTTGTGTACTTTTTTGTTCACTTTTACCTGAAACCAGGTAAAATTTCACTTTCAGGTTTTGTCTTCTTTTATACCTAAGATATAAAAGGAAACATGGTGGATACAAGCCTACATAAACAAAAACTGAAAAAAGATTAACATGAACTAAGTCTCCCGGGGGGTTTTTGTGTGCCAGTACTGTTGCTTCCTCAGGGCCAGGCCACAACATTTTGGCACCTGGGACGGGGAGCTCAAATGACTCCCCCATGCTCCCTCGCTTGGGCCAAAACTTTGAAAGGTCTCAATTCTGCATCTTCCTGTTCTATTCCTCTCATGGTACTGCTCTGCTACCTACCCCAATAAAGGAGAACTAGACTTAAAATGCCTTGTTCAGAAATTTTAAGTAACACTTAACTTTCAAACGCCTGAACAGCAAATGTAACTTTTCTTGTCTGCATAGTGTAAACTGGCATTTTTATCTGTTTGAATAATCAAAGTGGTGCTTTCCGTGACTTCTTGGTTGCAAAGATTTGAACTGCTTCCTGCTGAAAGTCCACAGTCTGGGCCAGCTCATGCTTTAGTGAGATGGTTGCAAGGCCCACCAACCTCTCCTATGCCATTGTGGAGCGTAGATGTGTTTTTATTAACTTTAGCTTGGAGAAGCTGCGTTCTCCACTGGCAACTGTTACAGGAAGTGTTAGAAGTATGCGCAGAGCAACAAAAGCATTTGGAAAGAGGGTGGTCATTTTATTTGTGCACATATATTCCAGAACAGCCTTTGGAGTTGATCCTGCTGAAATGTATCTTGAAAGGGCTATCTGTTCATCACCTAAATCACTTGAATCAATATCAGGGTTGTGAGTTCAATCCTTGAGGGGGCCATTTCGGGATCTGGGGCAAAAATCAGTCCTTGGTCCTGCTAGTGAAGGCAGGGGGCTGAACTCGATGATCTTTCAAGGTCCCTTCCAGTTCTAGGAGATAGGATATCTCCATTATAAAAAAAATAAAATAAAATAGCACCAGGGCAGGCTCCAGGCACCAGCGCAGCAAGCAGGTGCTTGGGGTGGCCAACAGAGAGAGGTGGCACATCCGGCTCTTTGGTGGCAATTCAGCGGCGGGTCCCTCAGTCCCTCTCAGAGGGAAGGACCTGCTGCCGAAGTGCTGCCGAAGAATGAAGTGGTGGCGGTAGAGCTGCTGCCGATCACGGCTTCCCCCCCCCCCCCGCGGGGGGTGGAAAACGCTGGAGCTGGCTCTGGTCAGCACTGTCTCTAGTGCCCTGCATTGCTGGTGTAGGTCTTCTTCAGGTAGAGTGAGGAGTTTTGGAATATCATATAACATCCCAAATATACTGCTGTGTTCCTTGAGCTGCATGAAATGTTCTTCAACTGACTGTATTGCACAATCTAGCACCTGGTTAAAGAATTCAACTTTGAATTGTTGTTTGGGGTCTCTTATGGGATTATTCCATGCCTCATAATCAAAATGTCAGCTTCTTTGGTGACTCTGGAATGGGTAGGAAAATAGCTTCAGTGTGAAGTTCCTCTGCCAACTTCTGCGCACTCTTCAGAACGTTTTGAAATCCCTCATCTGACCGGTAAGACTGTAGGTATGACTTTGCTTTGTCCAGTTGTTCCATTGCTCCAGATATATCAAAGTCCACGCCTTGAAGTCTCTTGCTTACAACATTTATTTCAAACAGTATGTCATGCCAAAACACTAAACCACATAGAAATTTGAAGTTATGTATGTTGCTGGTAATTCCATTTCCCTCGGTCACTGTTCTCCCACAAACAGTTCCTGTCATAGCATTATCCTCCATAATGGCAACTATGGCATCATCTATCTTCCCAATTTGGTGTTTGATAGGCTTTATCGCCTCCACTCGACTTTCCCATCCTGTGGCACTCAGTGGTTTCAGTGTCAGAGAGGGTGTTCCCACATGTTGCTTCAAAATTTGCCATCACTGAGTTGATGCAGAGAAAAATACATAGATGCTTCGAATTACACTAAAAAAATTAGCTGCATCGCTGACCACCAAGTTCAATGAATGAGAACTGCATGGGACAAAAAAAGCTCGAGGGTTTAACTCTTGGATCCGTGTCTACACTCTGTACTTTCCTCTCACGTTGGCACCATTATCGTAGCCCTGACCTCTCATTTCACCTATCGCAATTCCGGTATCTTCCAGCTTTTTAAGAAGCTCATTTGTCAGACCAGTTCCTGTCGTATCATCAATGTCAATAAATTCTAGAAAATGCTCTCTGACAGTCATCATTGCAGGGACATTTTCACTAGGTTCTGTTGTTACAAAATGCACCATTAAAGTCATTTGTTCTGTGTGGCTGATGTCAGGTGTGCAGTCCAGAATAAGAATAATATCTTGCTAGCTTCAGATCTGCCACGATCTTCTGTTTGACTTTTGTTGCCAGTAACAGTATGATCTCATTTTGAATTGTTTTTCCAAGGTGATGGTGTGTGTATATTTCTTGGGTGGTGACTCTTCTTCGATGTTCCTGAAGTACAGCATCAAACTCAGCAGGGACGGCTCCAGGCACCAATGCAGTAAGCGTGTGGGGGGGGGGGCGGCGTGCCGGTCGCCGTGAGGGCGGCAGTCAGGCAGCCTTTGGCGGCATGCCTGTGGAAGGTCTGTCACCAGTCCCGCGGTTTCGGCAGCAATTCGGTGGCGAGTATGCCGAAGCCGCGGGCCCAGCAGACCACCCGCAGAAACGCCGCTGAATCCGCGAAACCACGGACCACCCGCAGGCATGCTGCCAAAGCCCGCCTGACTGCCGTGCTTGGGGCAGCAAAAAACATAGCCGCCCCTGAAACTCAGCCATCAGCTCCACAATTTTAAGGAAGTTTCCATTGTTTGGCACATACAGTGCCAAGCAGTGCTAGGTTTTGGATAACAAGCATTCTCACAGTGGCAATGAGCCTTTTCAGGACGTTTTGCCAGTAAAGAGACTCTGATGCAATCTTCTCTTGATGCTGATCATCTATGGTGGTCTCATCTCAAGCTCTTTCCACCTATGGAATACTCTCTTGTGATTTGCTGTCTTATCATGGCATGTCAGATTTCTAGTCAGATTTTTTCCAGTCCTTTGTTCCTGTAGAACCCAATGTGGCTGGAACATTAGATTGGAAGAGTTTGCAACAAAAACAGTATGCAGCATTCTGGGTTTTTGAGTACATAAGCCATGGCCTCTCCACTTTGTCACCACTGGGGATTTCACTCCAGTAATGTGTTGGATGGAAATTTCTATTTTCATTGTCTTTTTGGGGAATGTGAAGTTTTTCACTTGCTGTGGCC
The DNA here is from genome assembly GCF_013100865.1 of Trachemys scripta elegans. Classification (NCBI taxonomy): domain Eukaryota; kingdom Metazoa; phylum Chordata; order Testudines; family Emydidae; genus Trachemys; species Trachemys scripta. Next base: position 69,248,569 of record NC_048302.1, read on the forward strand.
CGTGCAGTACAAGGAAGTCCCTCAGGCTACTGCTCAAGTGGGTCCACAGTCCTGGATCATTTAGACTTAAGGAACTAAACTCAGCAGCAGTTGTTTCTTGCACCTCCACCACACTCTTCTCTGATCTACACTTTTCTTCAGGAATGTGCATGGTTACATCCATTTGAGATGGAGACATGGATGCTGCAGTAGCTGCCAGGTCACCTGCACTCTGACTAACTGGAAGATCAGGCATCTTCTCACCACTCACATTCTAGCTGGGGCTGGAACCAGGGCCGGCTCTAGGATTTTTGCCGCCCAAAGCAAAAACAATTTTGGCCGCTCCCCCCCCCTTATTTAATTACCCCACCCCCGGCCCCGCCTCAACTCCGC